>NW_024752131.1:0-17502 GCF_018991925.1 Homarus americanus
AAGAGTGGCAGTCAAAAAGATCTTGGATATGAGACTTATGAGAGGATCTGGGCATGACGAATCAGTTGGTGACGATTCCTTCAGGGTCAGGAAGACTCCTGAAGTCAATCTAGGTGCCAAGACCTTCACTGATCTCCTAGATCTGGATAACATCCAGGCTGGCAGTGAGCCCCCTCTTACCTGCAGCCTCACCAATGTTCAAGTCAGAGCTTTTCTGGACAACCCCATGCATGTCCCTGCCTGGCCCTCGCACACCCAGAGTATAGAGCGTTGTGTACAGCAAGTGAGCGAGGCCAGCAGTCATGTGTACAGCCAGGAGAGGAGGGAAGGCTACATCCGAGCTCAGGTGGTCAGCAGGGGAGGGTGATGGTAGAGAGCAAACCCAAGAAAGACATGTTCTCATGGTGTGCAGCAACACCGGGTCGTAGTAGTAAAACCGGTTTTTGTATTTGATGATTTTGTTTTCTAAAGGAATATTAAATTTAATAAATGTCAAGATCATTCGTTTCACTATTCTGGATCATTTTCATCCTAATAAATTAACCTGATACATTTACTTTACTTTAAATAAGCTATTTAGTGGTGTTGGTAAAAGGGTGGGAATACTGAATTTTCATAAGATTTCAAGTTAAAATTTACCTAGCAAAAAATGAAAACTTTTCAAATCTGAAGATATCACATGATTCTGCACATAGAAATACATCATTAATACCATGGGCCGATTTTTCAAACTCAAAAAAAAAATTCATACTCGTATGACACACCTAATCCTACAGTCGACCGAGGGAACAACACAGGGGGACCCCGTTGCAATGGCAATGTATGCAATTGGCCTATCAGTGCTCCAACAAGAAATAAAATTTGAAACAACTGGGGTCAAACAAGTGGCATATGCTGATGACCTTACAAGAGCAGGAAAAGTGGAGTGCATCAAAAAGTGGTGGGACTTGGTAACATCGCGAGGTCCACAAATAGGGTACCACCCAAACGCTAGCAAGTCCTTCCTCATCGTGAAGCCAGAACATTATGAACGGGCTTTGGAGGTTTTTGGCGGAAGTGAGGTCAAAATAACTAAGGACGGCCAAAGAAATCTAGGCGCTGTAATTGGCACTACGGACTTCAAGACCGAGTACGTAGCGGGAAAGGTGAATGAGTGGGTTAGCGAAATCCAAGCTCTATCTGAGATTGCTAACACAGAGCCACATGCGGCCTTTGCAGCAGTCACCCATGGAGTCAAGCATCGCTGGAACTACCTGATGCGTACCATCCCTGAGATCGGACCCCTCCTCCACCCTCTGGAAGAAGCTATCAGTGTCAAGTTCATTCCCAAACTAGTGAAATACCCTGACTTAACCCCAGCAGAAAGAGCACTTCTTGCACTTCCACCAAGACTGGGAGGGATGGGACTAACTAATCCAGAGGAGATTGCTGCCACTGAACATCAAAATTCACTTAAGCTCACGGCAGCCCTCACGGACCACATAATAGCCCAGAATGCAACATGGGAAGTGGATACCAGCGAAGTAAATAAGATTCGTAGGTCCATTACGACAGCTCGACAGCACTGCCAAAATGAAAAGTTGCAGCAACGATTGCTGCAGGTTCCAGAAAATTTGAAAAAAAAAGTAGCTATAGCGCAGGAGGTGGGCGCCTCGAACTGGTTAACTACGTTACCGATAAGGGCAAATGGTTTCAGTCTTAATAAACAAGAATTTACAGATGCCATTGCTCTAAAGTACGGTTGGCTAGTAGAAGGTTTGCCCTCCCAATGCGTGTGTGGCTCTTCCTATGATGGCGATCACGCCATGGTCTGCAAGAAGGGGGGCTTCATATGCATGAGGCATGACGAGGTAAGGGATCTCAGAGCAAATATGTTGAAGGAAATCTGCCGGGACGTCATGGTAGAACCGACCCTCCTTCCATTGGATGGCGAGATCTTCCAACACAGGACTTCAAACACATCTAACGAAGCCCGCGTGGACGTCAGTGCTCGAGGATTCTGGACGCGGGGACAGCGAGCTTTTTTCGACATCAGGATTTTTGATCCCATGGCCGCATGTCACCGTAACCTAGCTCTAGATGCTGCACACAGGAGGAACGAGAACGACAAGAGAAGGGCATATGGGGAGAGAATTCAAAACGTTGATCAAGGCAGCTTCACTCCTCTAGTGTTCACAACCTCTGGTGGGATAGGCCCAAGTGCGAGATGTTTCTACGCCAGACTCGCGGAGTTGATCTCCGAACAGAAGCAGCAGCCCAGGAGTTATGTTACAGCCTGGATGAGATGTCGACTGTCTTTCTCTCTCCTTCGGTCGGCTTTGCTTTGCCTCAGGGGAACGAGAGCTTCTGCCCCTACTCCGACAACTGCTGCAGATATTGACTATGAGTCTACAGTCACTGAATGCCGCATAGATCTGCGGCTCAACTAATTTAACACAGATAGGATAGCTTCTTATGTATTAGGATATTTAATATTAAGGTAAATAAATGGTGGCGAAGGTGTGGCTATTGGGGGAGGCTGGAGGCCACGTTTAAAATAGTAGTAGTAGTAGTAGTAGTAGTAGTGGTAGTAATAAACTGAAATATCTATTCTTAACTGTTCTTACTGTTCTATAACTATTGCGGAGAACGGTATTATTACCTTCATTACTATACCTTTTACTTGACCATTACTTTGTTTCTTCTGGCGGCTTCCACTTCACTGTAACGGAGAATAAATAGAAATATGTTCTCACCACTGTAATAATCTGTCACACCACTCTATGACCGTATCCTGTACTACTGTTCTCCACCACTGTCTGTAATCTTTCACACACTATAGCACTTTTCCCTGTAACTTAAGATGCATCCGTTTTCTTAACCTTCTCCTTTGATTTGTAACCAGGTGAGAAAGTTGGGTCACCTTACCCTCTGACCTGACCACCAACCTTTGTGTGCTATTTAAAGATTAGTAGGGTCATTACCTAATACCTGACCATTGTGGACCTGGTCTCACCCTCCTCTGTATATATACACCTTGGTTTGTATTTCTCTTTAGTCTGTACTCACCCCTGAAGATGTGAATTACACAAAAGCGCTTAGGAACTTCGTGTTTTCTTCTTTCCTTGTGGTTATCAACATATATATATATATATATATTATATATATATCATGTAGATCACAATGGAAACGTGGATAGATAATCTTGATAAAATCACGGGAAAGGGAAACAATGGAGCACCTTGGCTTTCGTCTTTATTCAAGACATCTTCAGGAGCGGCTAAAGATGTGTTGAATAAAGACAGCAAGTCTTTCCATTATTTCCCTTTCCCATCAATGACCTATCAAAATATATATATATATATATATATATATATATATATATATATATATATATATAACAACAATAACCTTAATATATATATATATATATATATATATATATATATATATATATATATATATATATATATATATATATATATATATATATATATATATATATATTTTTTTTGGAAGTGAGTGGAGGGAGTGGCAATTCTGAATACTTTTTTTTTTTTAATATTCCGCCGTAGGTTCGGGACTAGGAGCTACTTTACAACATTTTATACGTCTAAATATTCTGTGCAGAGTGAGAGCAGGGTAGCCCATTCACCACCACTACAAGTTAAAGTTGTTATGCAAAGGGAGTTTTCAGACCGCCGCCACCACCACTCACACCTCGCCTCACTCCCTCGATTCTCCAAACTTCTCAAGTCATTTTTTTTCCTCGTGGTGGTTATGAAAACGGATCTCGGTTGCTCACTTACATTTCATCCCCAAAATGATGTTCAAAATGGCATAGAAACAGGTGTGGAAACTTCACTATACCCAGAAGCGTCTCGGTGGTGTGAAGGTCGGTGGTCAATATGGCGCTGAAATGTGCACAGACTCTATCGCTACTACTGTATTATCGGGTTAGTGTGAAAGCCGGCGAAGAAGGATTCAGAACTTGAATCTCGGGAGAGTAAGTGGCTGGCTAATTCCCTGAAAGATACCGCCTCCCAACCAGTCAGCCACCCACCCACCCAGCCACTCAATCCTTCAGCCACCCAGTCAGTCACCCACCCACCCAGTCAGTCACCCAGCCACCCAGTCAGTCACCCAGCCACCCACCCACCCAGCCACTCAATCCTCCAGCCAACCGGTCAGTCACCCAACCACCGAGCCAACTGTTCCCTGGTTAGTACCTGAAGGTGTACTGGAGAAGGAACCTACAAGGCTGATCTGAGTCTAGAAGGTAAAGATGAAAGTCTTATAAGGCTGATTAGGCGACATAAATTAGAGGCTAAGGAGACTTTAAAACGCTGACCGCATTCTTAAAAGCTAAAGGGGAGGAATTTGCGTCGCGTCTTGGTATTAGAACTGTCGTAGGTAGGTAATGCCCGGCAGCGTTGTTGGGATACCACCGCTGCCCCTCAAAACCTCCAGTAGATTACAACGGAGATTCACTCCTGCTCACACTGTAGACCCGAATGCCCTGACCAGATTTCGCAATGGCCACGCTAGACTGACACATGACCACCTGATGACCCAGGAGCCAAAGTCAGTGTGTGATGACTGCCTGGTCCCCTTGACACTTAAACACTTGATATTGGAGTGTCCTAGTCTGAGGGCACCGTAGGAGGCAGCATCTCTCCTCCAGGACGCGGGGAGGGGAGGGTTACTACCGCCTGTCCTTAGTTCTTGGGTCAGGTGTCTCATTCCCAGAGGATGGCTGCCCCCTCTCCCTGCTACAGAAGATATAAGATAGCCTTATAATATTTCAAGTATAGTTTGGAATAATATAAGTGTGTGTTTGTCTATAATATTACGTTAAATTATTTCTAAAAAGCTTAAATGGAGGGAGTCAAAAAGGCTTAAATAGAGGGAGCAAAAAAAGCTTGAATAGAGGGAGTAAAAAAGGCTTAAATGAAAGGCGCCAGGGTGAGGTGGAGGGTCTAGGAAGAGTCCAATTAGCTATGTATGTATGGCCAACAGGTTAAAGAACGCCCAAAAGACCAAATAGGACACACACACACACACACACACAAGCCCATGTACGACACACATGTTTATATCCACAGAGACACAATATATATTTATAAACATATTTGCACGAGTAATTCTATTTACGTGTTTATAAATAAATAATTGTATTACTAGTAATTGCAACAGGTTAACTCTGTTGACTCCATACATTTTGTGACGAACAGTGAACCCCAGAACATTATTACTACACCATCACAACGCAGCTAATCAGGAACATTTTTTTAGTTTCCTCTGTTGTGATTCTGATTGACTGACTGGCTGTGACTAACTGTTATCTGATTGACTGACTGACTATTTAATGGATTGACTGACTGGATGACTGTGTTTGATTGATTTAATTATCTAACTGATTATGACTGATTGTGACTGCCTTAATGATCAACTGACTGTGACTGCCTAACTGACTGACTGTGACTGATTGCCTAACTGATATATATATATATATATATATATATATATATATATATATATATATATATATATATATATATATATATATATATATATATATATATATATATATAAACTGTGTGTGTATTATTTAAAATTAAGAATGAGAATATACTTAAGATAAGACTTATGCTTCATTAATTTAATATTTAATTTAGAATGTAAGGAAACGAATTACACCGTGGGATTATTATTTATTTAATATTTTGATGAAATTCTAATGTCCGATGATAGTGAGGCACTTACACACACACACACACACACACACACACACACACACACACACACACACACACACACACACACACACACACACACACACACACACACATACACACACACACACACACACACACACACACACACACAGAGTCCTTGAAACCTCTCAGAAATATCTTAAAGGTAAATATATAAAAGTAAAAAATTAAGAGACCACCATCTGACTTACGTTTTTGTTTTATCGTCTTAGATGTTAAAGATTTCGTCTTAAGAGCACAGTAGAGTAGAGTAGAGTAGAGTAGAATGAAGTAGACTGAACTAGAGTAGAGTAGAGTAGAGTAGAGTAGAATGAAGTAGACTGAACTAGAGTAGAGTAGAGTAGAGTAGAGTAGAATGAAGTAGACTGAACTAGAGTAGAGTAGAGTAGAGTAGAGTAGAATGAAGTAGACTGAACTAGAGTAGAGTAGAGTAGAGTAGAGTAGAATGAAGTAGACTGAACTAGAGTAGAGTAGAGTAGAATGAAGTAGACTGAACTAGAGTAGAGTAGTTCATGGAGAAGACAATTCACCTCAACACACAACAAACATCTCATCTACTCTGCTACATTTAATACAACATAAAACCCCGATATATAACTAATCGTGACGTCACAGCTCTTAACCCGTAGCTAGTCGTGACGTCACAGCTCTTAACCCGCGGCAGGCTGCTCTGGTAACGATAAACAATAATGCATCAGTGTTAGTAGTGATTACATTAACAGGTAACCCATCATGTTGGTTATCTTAATTAGCATTGTGTTTCATCATCACCTGAGCTGGAAAATGTTGCCAGCCATTTAGCATCTGTTTAGGGGCCATTGATTCAGGTGGCCGTGTGGGTATTCTGGTGGCCGTGTAGGTATTCTGATGGCCATGTAGGTATTTTGGTTGTCGTGTATGTATTCTGGTTGTCGTGTATGTATTCAGGTGACCGTGTAGGTAGTCAGGTTGTCGTGTATGTATTCAGGTGACCGTGTAGGTAGTCAGGTTGTCGTGTATGTATTCAGGTGACCGTGTAGGTAGTCAGGTTGTCGTGTATGTATTCAGGTGACCGTGTAGGTATTCTGGTGGCCGTGTAGGTATTCAGGTGGCAGTGTAGGTAGTAAGGTAGCCTGAGAGTTTATGTATTGTGTGGTAATCGTGTTTCTGTAGTCATTATTGTATACGTTGAAATACAATGTAAACAATATAGTGATCATTATATGCATAGCAGACCTATAATCACTATCATCATCATCATCACTACAAATATAATAACACATCTCAGTAGCGGACTAAATGGTGCACAAGATGACGGTAATGGTAGGGAAAAAGGGGGAAGTGGGGTAGAATAGGTAAATAAAAACCTCTACAATTATCGTAATGGTCACAAGAAAATGCCATCCATAGCCGTGAGCTTTATAAAAAAAACCGCAGTATAAAAGGTATAATTGGTGTTATTGATATTTTAAAATAGTCCACAATTAATGTATCATACCTTAGTGGCTAGGTGGGGTGAGCAGGAGGGGTGAGCAAATGAGGTGGTCAGGTAGAGTGAACAGGTGGGGTGAGGTGAGCAGGTGGTGTGAGGAGGAGGGATGAGAAGGTGGGGTGAGCAGGAGGGGTGAGCAAATGAGGTGGTCAGGTAGAGTGAACAGGTGGGGTGGTGAGCAGGTGGTGTGAGGGAGGAGGGATGAGGAAGGAGGTGCTGGGGTGTTGAGCAGGAGGGGGTGAGCAGATGAGGTGGTCAAGTAGAGTGAACAGGTGGGGTGGGATGAGGTGAGCAGGTGGTGTGAGGAGGAGGGATGAGAAGGTGGGGTGAGCAGGAGGGGTGAGCAGATGAGGTGGTCAGATAGAGTGAACAGGTGGGGTGGGATGAGGTGAGCAGGTGGTGTGAGGAGGAGGGATGAGAAGGTGGGGTGAGCAGGAGGGGTGAGCAGATGAGGTGGTCAGGTAGAGTGAACAGGTGGGGTGAGGGTGAGCAGGTGGTGTGAGGGAGGGAGGGATGAGAAGATTGGGGTGAGCAGAAGGGGTGAGAGCAGATGGGGTGGTCCAAGTAGAGTGAACAGGTGGGGTGGGATAGAGGGTGAGCAGGTGGTGTGAGGAGGAGGGATGAGGAAGGTGGGGTGAGCAGGGAGGGGGTGAGCAGATGGGGTGGTCAGGTAGAGTGAACAGGTGGGGGTGGGATGAGGTGAGGAGGCAGGTGGTGTGAGGGAGGAGGGATGAGGTGGGGGTGAGCAGAAGGGGTGGCAAGCAGATGAGGTGGTCAGGTAGGGTGAGCAGGCAGGTGGGGAGGGAGGGAGTAGGCAGGTTATCAGTGTTAACTCGGATCTGTGTTCTAGCTCTTGTAAAATTTCTCATCTGATCCTTTCCTCTTGGGACGTTATTTTGGATTTATTTTTGGGCAGTACCACAACACACCACAACACTCTATAACACACCACAACACCCTACAACACATCACAACACCGTTCAACACCCTGCAACACCCTACAACACCCTACAACACACCACAACACCCTGCAACACAAAACAACACTCTACAACACACTATAACACCATGCAACACACCACAACACCCTAGAACACACCACAACACCCTACAACACCCAACAACACCCTACAACACACCACAACACCCTGCAACACAAAACAACACTCTACAACACACTATAACACCCTGCAACACCAAAACACCCTACAACACACCACAACACCGTTCAACACACCACAACACCCTGCAACACACCACAACACCCTGCAACACAAAACAACACCCCTACAACACACCACAACACTCTATAACACACCACAACACCCTACAACACACCATAACACCGTTCAACACACCACAACACCCTACAACACACCACAACACCCTACAACACGCCACAACACCCTGCAACACCCTACAACACACTACAACACCCTATAACATACCACAACACCCTGCAACACCCTACAACACACTACAACACCCTGCAACACCCTGCAACACAAAACAACACCCTACAACACACCACAACACCCTGCAACACACAACACCTTGCAACACAAAACAACACTCTACAACACACTATAACACCCTGCAGCACACCACAACACCCTACAACACACCACAACACCGTTCAACACACCACAACACCCTGCAACACACAACACCCTGCAACACAAAACAACACCCTACAACACACCACAACACCCTGCAACACACCACAACACCTTGCAACACAAAACAACACTCTACAACACACTATAACACCCTGCAACACACCACAACACCCTACAACACACTACAACACCGTTCAACACACCACAACACCCTACAACACACCACAACACCCTGCAACACCCTGCAACACACTACAACACCCTGCAACACACTATACTGTATTATTTATGTGCCTGTCGTAGTGTATTTACCTCTTTGAAAATACTTTAATGTCGTTTAAGTCTTTATTTCACACACACAAAAAAAATCTTTATTCACAAGGCCGCTTAGGGTATGTAATGGAAGGGAAGCCAATTACAACGCCTCCCTCCCACACGAGCCAATAAGCGCGAGGGTTGCATAAAACTCAGTTGAATAGCATACATCGCTCACCCTGTAGCTCAGATGGTATTGGACGAGTGGAACTGAAAATTGGGGGTGAGGGACTCTTACCCCCCTCCCCCTCAAACACACACACACACACAGAAGACTCCCCCCACCCCTCCCACCCCCCTCTTATGACACTCCAGTAGTCGCCAACAATAGCGGATTGACTTCTTGGGAAATTAGATAAGGGAAAAAAGACCCTCTCACTAGCTGATTTTATTCGTGGTGGTTCTTCATTTCAGGTAACAATAGCGGATTTAAGCCTATCCGCTATTGGGAGATATATACTAACTGGAGGAGGGTCCGTTTATGGGAATGGGATGTTTCATCGTATTATCATTGTCATCAACAGCTTTATCTCCAACATTGTCATTATATCCACCACCGGTCACCATCATTAGGCTCACCTCCACCATTATCACCACCCCCATTATACTCACCATCACCTTCATTATGCTCACCATCACCCTCATTATCACCTCCAGCACCATCCCCCAGTACTACGATCATCCCCGACTACCACCATCCCCGACTACCATCCCCGACTACCACCATCCCCCTCAACCATCCCCGACTACCACCATCCCCGACTACCATCCCCGACTACCACCATCCCCCTCAACCATCCCGGGCTTCTATCCCATTACCATCCCCGTGACTACTACACCATCCCCACCAGCCATCCCCCGACTACCACCATCCCCGACTACCATCCCCGACTACCACCATCCCCCTCAACCATCCCCGACTACCACCATCCCCGACTACCATCCCCGACTACCACCATCCCCCTCAACCATCCCCGACTACCACCATCCCCGACTACCATCCCCGACTACCACCATCCCCGCAGCAACCATCCCCGACTACCACCATCCCCGACTACCATCCCGACTACCATCCCCGCAACCATGCGACTACCACCATCCCCGCAACCATCCCCGACTGCCACCATCACCCACCCTCATCCACACCACCACCCTCCCCCACCACCACCACCACCACCACCACCACCCTCCACCACCACCACCACTGCCTCCTCCACCACCACCACCACTACCCTCCCCCCCACCACCACCACCACCCTCCCCCACCACCATCATCGTCTTCACCCTCCACCCCTCACGACACCCGAGGTCTCACCCATTGTTCTACAGACAAAGAGTTTTCAGAAAAAGTCGAATTAATTAGTGCTATATGTCTGCAAAATTTGGTCCCTTCTCTCTCACACACACACACACACACACACACACACACACACACACACCGTCATACATGTAATCATCTGTCCTGGGTCATACAGTCACCTCACCTGCATGATGAACCATGTTTATGTATCATACAGTCTCTTATTATATGTACAGTCAGTTCATACAGTTAATCATCCATACTACTTTATAACACACACTTAGTCAGCCACAGGTTCTTCATACATACATACATACATACATACATACATACATACATACATACATACATACATACAGTCAGGTGTTAAACTGTATAAATCTCTCTACTTTATACAGTCATTTGTACAGTCAGGTGTGAGAGTATAACAGTTTGGTTTATACAGTCTCTTCACCCGTGTAATCCCGTGGTATATAAAGCAGTGAGACTATTTATTAATGAATATTTGTCTCTACTGTACAAATGTAAATATGTATCCATGTACTTTATATAAATGTTTGTATGTACTATACACATCAATATTTTCTTTATACATTTTATATCTTATTATATGTTATTCATTACATATATTTCCCTTTGATTGGTGTGTGTGTGTGTGTGTGTGGTAAGAAATATTAACTCAGAGCTAACACCCACCCACCACCCTCCCATGCCCGCTGTAGTTCCGAGAAATAAGATTTTTGTGACTGTGTACGAAGACTCGCTCATCCTGGAAATTAAAACAAACAGCTTGTCTTGTCTAATGTGAACATAATTTAAATGTCCAACACAAAAAAATTCTGTCCGAAGTTGAAGTTTTCCAGTCATCATTTTACTGAATCTTAAAAGTAATTGTAAATAATGTAAACACCATGGAATAAACAAGGGTGTAAATTGTAATTGTCTCTCAATGGAATCTAACTTTGTTATACTGCTAAATCCTGTAAATGTGTTGATTAAAGCCTAAGAAATAAAAATATATATAATTGATACACTGATCCACAAAGAAGTAAGTATCCAACAATCTGTATTAGATAAATTCTCTTGACCAGAATACATTATTCATTTCCTCACTCGATTCAGTCTGTGGTTTGTGTACCTTGTAAACTGGCGTCGACAGGGCCAGTGTAGAGGGATAGAGAGAACTAGCTACAGCAGGGAAGACAAGGCTAGTGTAGAGGGATAGAGAGAACTAGCTACAGCAGGGAAGACAGGGCTAGTGTAGAGGGATAGAGAGAACTAGCTACAGCAGGGAAGAGAGGTGTGTGTGTAGACTAACTTGTCTCCCGGGTGTTGTCAAAAGCTGAACCAATTTCAGCTTTATAAAGACGTGAACTTCGACGTGCTTGTTACGCTGGTCATCCCTGTTGTTATTGTTGTTGTTGGGTAATTGTTTTGTTAGCTCGATTGGCAATGAGTTTAGTTCGAATTTGTTTGTGCGTTTATTAAAGTTATTTACATAAGTTGTTTATGTGAGAATTGTAAATAAAAAGCAGATCTAAATGGTCATTGGTGTCGTGTGCTACTTTAAACCGAGACGGTGGCGCTACCGGGAGACAGAGCGAAGAACTTAACAAAGAAAACGTGTATAGCTTGAGGGTAAACTATCATAGAAAGGTACAGTATAACAATAGTTGACATGTACTAAATTACCTATAACCTATTGGCGTATTCTTAATGAATGCAAGGCATGCATTGCATGCCTAGTAGAAAACAAAATATATTTTTAAATAGTGTCTTCAATAATACAGATTTAATTTTAGTCTTCACAGTTTTCACTCAAGAAAGTCGAGGAGCCTCAGCGTCCCTCAGTGCATGCAGAAGGATAAGCCGCATGCCCTCAATGGACATAAAGACGTAACCATCCTCTCAAAAACATGCTAAAATGGACTTTATTGTGTTGGAACATAAGGAATTTGAGCCATTTTAGTCAAATTTAATATTTGTTTCCCTTAATAAGCATGAAGTATTATGTTATACGGTGATATTATATTACCTAAGAGTTTTTGTTCTATAAGAGTGACTTTAATAAGGTTTACATAAATGTAATGGGTACAAACCTGGTCTACATTATTATTTTTAATATTTCTAAATAACCCTACAGTCCGCTTTCAGTTATAGTTTTTTCACTTGGGAAAGTTATTCAGTTTTGTGTTTTACTTGAAATAATAATCGGATCATATAAATAAAAAAATATTTAAATGGTCGTCAGTAAGATCATTGGGAACTTAGAGGGCCAGCGTTGTGCATGATGCCGAGTCATTTATTTTAACGACTTTATTTCTAAATTACTGTAGATCACCGTAAGTACTTTGCACCCATTACTTAATGATTTATAATAGATACTTTTGTCAGATGCCACTGATATAATTTACGAAATTAGGTGTTTATGAAAGCTTGACAACCCTTATTTAGAGAAAGGCCATATCCTACTTGATATTTGATTTGATAACTGATATATGTGGGTGTTCTGCTTGCCTCATTAATGGTACGCCACTGCTATAACCCATTACTAAAGACGATGCTCAGGTGTTTTATGAATCTTATAAGTAATGAGGGGCCATTGACGGATATATTTAATGTTTTTCAATAATGTCAAATCATAAATGGTAATGAATCTTCTTATAAATGTTAGTGAAAAACAATAAATAGTAAATATAATTTTTTCAGCTTATGGCCTCTGTAAAGCTCAAAGTTCTGTTTTAGGAATGGCTCCCGCTTTACGTCATCGTATATCGAGGCGGCAAATATGGATAACATTTACCTAGTCAGTAAAGACATGACATAAATGTGGGAATTATGAATTTTTCGATTATAAATAGTAATACATGTGGCATCTTCTGTATACACCCATTGTACCTTTATCTCTTCTAAACTGTATCTGATGTAGCTTCATGTATCCCCTAGGAGTCCATAGTTTACAACCACTGAGAAGAATCACTCGCCATGGTTCCTATTATTATATTCATCACAAAGAGAAAACCTGACAACGATCATCTCTCTCTCTCTCTCTCTACACAGATAGAAAGACAACAACAAAACCCACAACGCGAAGAAGTAAGTTTTCCCGTAAGTTTAAGGTTGAGTTATAAAGTTGCGTGGTGGCTGATGCAAACCTCGCGCCCGCCTCACTATTGGTGGGAAACAAAACCTGACTTCATCTTAACTGTTATGGGAAAAAAATATCGATGTTGCCTACCACAGCTGTTTTATATTATTGATGTAAGACGTTATGAGGTATAGCTGTGTGTGTGTGTGTGTGTGTGTGTGTATTTATGGTATTTGCGATTACTCCCTTATAAGTTGCAAAACCTAATTCAAGATGCACACGCACACACACACACTTCAGGCCATCTTCTGCATTATGGCTGCCTCATCAAGTGACTCACCCATGAATAAATGAATACAAATAGAAGGTTCCTCCCTCTGGCCTCAACCCCCCCTTCCTTTCCCCCCTCCTCCCTTCCCCTCCTCCCTTCCCCTCCTCCCTTCCCCTTCCCCCCTTCCCATCCCTCTCCCCTCTTGTGTATGTATCTATTCCCCCGTTTTCCCCTCTCTCATCCTCCCTCCCCCTCCCGTTCCCCTCTAGTATATATTAATTACCCCTCTTTCCCCTTCCATACCCCCTTTTCTATATATCAAACCCCCTCCATATCCCTCTCTCCCCTATCTAATAAACATCACAAAGGGTAACCATAGTGATGATAACACCCATCTTCCCATCCCATCCTCCCTCCCATACTCCCCTCCCATCCTCCTTCCCAATCCCCACCCTCCCTCATTTCCGCCCTCCTCTTCACCACCGTCACCTCTCTCTCTCACCTTCCCTTTCCTTCATCAAAACCTCCCTCCTTTTCTTCACCTACTTTCCCTTTTTATTTCTTTCTCTCTCATGCCTACTCTCCCCTCACCCCCCTCACCCACGTTCTCTCTTTTCTTCACCCTCCCCCTCACCACTTACTCGCCCTTTTCTCCCCTTCCTCTCTCCCTCATCCCCTGTACCATATTTTATATATATATCAGTGAGCCCCAGTAACAGTATGCCACAGTAACAGTATACCCCAGGAACAGTATGCTCCAGTAACAGTATGTCCCAGTAACAGTATGCCTCAGTAACAATATGCCCCAGTAACAGTATACCCCAGTATCAGTATGCACCAGTAACACTACCCCAGTAACAGTATGCCCTAGTAACAGTATGCTCCAGTAACAGTATGCCTCAGTAACAGTAGGCCCCAGTAACAGTGTGCCCCAGTAACAGTAGGCCCCAGTAACAGTAGGCCCCAGTAACATTGTGCCCCAGTAACAGTAGGCCCCAGTAACAGTAGGCCTCAGTAACAGTAGGCCTATGAGAAGGCTGGGTTGCGTTTGGGTGTAATAAGACTGGGATCTATTAGGACAGGCTTATTACAGCAGGGGCCTATTACGTCTTGGGACATGCTAGGATAGAGGACTCTTGGAACTGGGGCCTTTTAGATCTTGGACCCACTAGAACTGGCACCCATTAGAACTAAGACCCCATTAGAAATGGAACCCACTATAAAAGGCACCCACTAAAGCTAGGGCCCCATTAGAATTAAAACCAAATTTCCACCTACAAAAATAAAAAAAAAACACCTTCCCCAGCGCAATAAGTCTACGGTCCTACTCACCCATGTTTCACTTACACCACCTCGTCAGCACCAGCCAGAGTATGCATAAGACAAAGGCAGGTGGGATGAGGTAAGTATTGTAGTAGGATTTCTTTGGTGGTATTAAAGGCCTGTGGGATTTCTTTGTTGTGATTTAGGGCCTGTGGGATTTTCTTAGGTCGTAGAACAGAGGAAATAGAAGTTGGTTTATTATTGAGTATTATGCTTGGGGTGGTGGTACACAGACATACATATTTGTCCTGGGGAAATATAATGGCTATAGCTTTAATATTTGATTGCTGTATTTTTATATATTTTTTATAAAATTATTATACTGTATATGATGTTACTTAGCCATTTACTAGGTAGTAGGCAGTTACCAAACAGGGAGGTAATACCGCCTGAGAAGATTTTGTAAGCATAATGTGTTGTCTAATGGTAGACCCTGCTGCCATATGGCATCACGAAAATTGTGACCAAGTCCCAGGTTGATGATCTGACTTTCTGCCTCACTTACACACAATTGCAGGTTTCAAATGTTTCTCTTACTATTGACAACACAACATATATTGTTTCTCACCTTTGGTCTTTTTTTAATTTTTGTATTTCTTTATGGTTCTTTATTATTATTATTATTATTATTACATTTTCGCACCCCAGGCCCCGATGTGGGTCAGTGATCTGTGCCCGGGTGGGCTAATCCCCGTATATATTGTTACGACCGTGTCGTATTTTTTTTTTTTTTTTATATAACATGCTTCCATGTTCCATATTATACCTGTAATGATGTGTTGTATTTACTATTATATAATCTAGTCACCTTAACCCTGTGCTGTTTAGGTTTTAACTGTTATTATTTGTTCAAACCCATTTTGTATTGTAACTAGCATTCTTTGTTCTCTAACGACCATCTGCATCGTTAAACGACCCACCGGCGGGTCGCGGAACCGACCTTATGTATAGGACCCACCAACTGACGGAGTTAGTTCAGTCCTCTTGTCATACAGTCCACATCCTTTGAGTGACACTCGTCACCTGTTACTTATACTTGATTTATTTGTGTTGTTCCTGTCGCCACCAATGTGGTATATCTATGTGAGTACCTATTTATGTCTCTATTTATGTCCATCAGTATTTGCTTAGTTATATTTAAGTAATTCAGTGTTGTTTCACGTTAGTTAATTTCAGTGTTAGTTTTTATATGTTTATGTAGTGTTAACATAAGTCCAATGCTTTATTATTATTCTTTTGATGTTTCGATGTTTTAGTATCATTTGTGTCTTAACAGTTTCGATGGAGAATCAATTTGTTGTGACAGCCTACGAGGCTCTTTATTGTGTTAATATTTGACTAATTAAATTCTTAAAGGTTTACTTTATTTATTTTCATTCCCTTTTAATTTACTTCACTTTTTTTGTTTGGTTACGCCTAGAACCTGGATATTTAAGTAAATTAAGAGACGGCTTAACAATATATATATATATATATATATATATATATATATATATATATATATATATATATATATATATATATATATATATATATATATATATATATATATATATATATATATATATATATATATATATATATATATATATATATACATTGTATATATATAAGGGTATTTTTGACTGCTATAGATTGTGGGTTTTTCTCATATTCTCTCTTTTTCGTGATTCTCATTTTCTGCTTTATTATTCTTTGTTGTCTCTTTATTCTTTTCTTATTTTATTTTTATACTCTTGTTTTATTTCTTATTCTTCATTGTGTCTTTCTTCTCTTTCTTCTTCTCATTAATTATTGTCTTTTTTCTTCTTTAATTCTTCATTACCTCCTTCTTCTCTTGCTTATTTCTTCTTCTTCTTCTGGCAATACATATAAGCTTATAAGAGATTATTATAAAACCACCTCAGGTAAAGGCTCTATTTTTTTTGGTCCCTTTTGCTATAATATACAGTATAATATTTGTCTGCTTAATATTTTCTTTTTTTTCTCATCATTTTTAATTAATTAAACTGTGATTATAGATGTGTGTGTGTGTGTGTGTGTGTGTGTGTGTGTGTGTGAGTGTGTGTGTGTAAACTTAACCTACAAGTGAGGGGGTGAGGGAGGGACTACACCCCCTACCCCCAACACCACCCCCACCCCACCACCCACACCCCCAATGTTGTAGTTTTATGCTATACTCAGGCGACTGTTGGGTGCATAACGTTACGGCGATGTTGTGGTATAACGGTGGGTAATGTGGTGCGTTGATGTGAGGCCTTATAGTGGGGAGATGAGAGGGAAGTGGGGAGATGAAAGGGAGGTGGGGTGATGAGAGGGAGGTGGGGTGATGAGAGGGAGGTGAGGTGATGAGAGGGAG
>NW_024752132.1:0-8354 GCF_018991925.1 Homarus americanus
AATTTCTATTGGTGGTGAAATGTAAACAAGGAGAGAGATGCTTATCTTAATAGCCATACTAATGCAAGACTGTGTCAACTATCAGCAATGTGATCATAGAGAGGCTGACAGCTACTTACTACCGAGAATCTCCCGGTGTTGTTTTTAGTGATGGCATCTTAAGTATCTTCTTTAGGCAACAAACACTGGCGGAAATCAACCTTCTTACCCTTTTTTTTCTTTATTTTTCTTCTGGTAACCTTGACCTTTTCACCAAAACCTAACCGAGACTTTCCTTTCATTGACGTATTTTGAACTGCTCACAAACTATCACGCGACTCGTCAGGCAGATAAATTAAACAGGACGTGACACAAACAAAAGGACAATACTTGCCTAGTGAAACCCAGAAGATAACAAAAGACTGTCAACTAAACACTCTTTACACGTGTTCCAACCTGCCGTCACCCTGGTAAGAGTACAGTACATGTTGCTGATTCTGACCCCGGTCATGATATGTAGGTGTTTGACATTATAGCAAAGTTAACACCTGAGAAAAAAAATTTATAAATCGTGTTTGAAAATGTGAATGGCATTACGAGATATTTTTGCATTTTAATAAGATTACTACCACGCATTACAAAAAAGGGAGCTTTAAGTCTTTGGTGTAAATAATTTTTAGTGTGTGTGTGTGTGTCTGCCTTTGTAGTTTTTTTTCTCTCTTTCTCTCCATTCTATTCTTTCATCATCCTCACTCTTGCCTTCTTCCTATTTTCTCTTTCTTTTCATATTTTCATTCTCCTTCTAATCTGTTCTTGTAACTATAATTTTCTATAATTTCAACATAATATATTTTCCTCCAGTCCAACCATCACCCTCATGCACTTCCATCACCACGAGTATTATTACCCAGTCACCTCTTAATATTAAATCAATGGACGGTGTTATATCAACCCTAATCCCCCCCCCCAAAAAAAAATAATAAAAAAAATAAAATAAAAACTGCCGTACTGTAAAAACTTCCATTGAACTATTGAACTATAAAAAAATATTTAAAATTTAATACTTTCGAAATGGTTGTATCCCATATTATTAGTGTTTTTACGTTTTATTTATTTTAATTTATTTTGATGCATCGACTGCAAACTCTCAGTGCTAAATTATTATTTCTTATGCTAAAATTTCCCACTGTGTTCATCCCTACATATAATATTTTATTGTACATGTCGCTTTCACTGTTTCATGTATAAAATAATACACTGTGTGGGATGCCGGCCATTATTGTATTTTTTTTTTACTATTCATTTTCGGAAAGTAGATATTCGATTTGGATTCCATGAAATTTCTGCTTAACCCCTTAAGTACAGTGACCGAGGCTTCTGGTCCGTGTATATCACTGTCTATACCACCTCCAGCCATAAAACCTCCTCGGCAGTGACTTACCCCTAGTGACTACAATGTCTTAACCTCTCGAATACAATGACTTTAACCCCTTGTGTACGTGGGTCTGTCTGTGTGGAGTAGAATCGTTTGGGGATAATCCCTTGAGTGTGAAGTTATTAACCCCGAGTACTATGAATTAACCCTTGAGGACGATGTCTTAACCCTTTCAGTACGAGGAGATTGTACCCAGAGTTTAGTCGCTGCCTGAGGGACGGACACGATAATAGTGATGATAATGATGGTGTGACGTTAAGAGTAATTAGCTTTAGTAGTGACGACTTTCTTCCTATGGTTTTTTTACTTCTTATTCTACATCACAAATACAAGTTATTATAATAATTCATCTCCATTATAATTATTGTTGTTACTTTTGTTCATTTTTCAATTACTTATTTATTTTCTTCGTCATACTTTTTACTCTTATTCATTTTCTTTCTCCATCGTCATCAGTCTCGTCATTTTCCTTCATATTGACGACTGTATCGGCCTGACAAGTTTACAAGTGGAAAATCAATCATGACACATACAGAGCGGTTTCAATAATATTTGTAGTATTTATAGCACGGACTAAAAGGAATTTATTCTTATCAAATATGTATATCCACATACCATTCACAGTACACCTTTCATTTCAAAAATATTCTTCAACAAAATATTAATACAAACTAAAATGATATATTAATATTATTATTATTATTAGTATTATTATTATTATTATTATTGTTATTATTATTATTATTATCATCAGAGAGGCTTCATAAAAATCTAAACTCGATATTATTTTGTTGTTTTGTTACGATAAATGGAAATTTGGCCCAGAGTCAGAAGAGCTTTGTCAATAACATGTTAAAACTCCAGTCAAAGTCATGGAAGCCCTGGAACTATTTTGCTAGATCTTTACTCGCAGCCTGTAAACTTTAACCAATACTTTGCTGACATTTTGCACACAGTCAGGAGAGCAATGTCAGCACTCTACTTAAGCTTAAGCTCTAGAAATTAGCGTTGAGTTGTGAGAAGCAGCTCTTGAAGGCGCGGCAACTTCTTTCAAAGCGTCTCCAAGCCAAGACTTCATAGCTTCGTGAGGTTACCAAGAGCCCGAGGCGCCACTGACTTCTTTACATCACAAGAACCAACCACACTTTTACTGAACGATTAAGAGATCAATAAAAATGGAATAATTTATAGATTTTTATATAATTTTATTCGAGTACAGTATATACTGTACATTAATTCGGAAATAGTTGGCCTTTCATATATACTTAAAACGATAATCACTCGTACCTCTTCCAAGTGTTGCCAGTTGAGTGTTTCACTTCCTGACAGTCATAATGTGATGTAATTAAATACCTCAGCATTATATCGCTATTAATGTTAGTTCCATTGCCCTTAATTTAACAAAACGATTCTTTCAAAATCCCCCAAAGGAGCAAAAGGCTTAAATAATTTACATACAGTATATAATGATGACTACTGACAAGAAGAATACAGTGTACTTCACAAAGTTACTAATTCGGATAACTTTCCCCTCCAGATTAGATCAACATGAAAAACAGCATAGTTCAGAATCAAAACCACCTGAGTGGTCGCTAAGAAAGTCTTCAAAAGTACTACACAAAAGCCAGACAACATGAACAGTAGGGTGTGTCATACGGAGGCGAATTTTTTTTTTTGAGTTTGAAAAATCGGCCCATGGTATTAATGATGTAGTTCTATGTGCAGAATCATGTGATATCTTCAGATTTGAAAAGTTTTCATTTTTTGCTAGGTAAATTTTAACTTGAAATCTTATGAAAATTCAGTATTCCCACCCTTTTACCAACACCACTAAATAGCTTATTTAAAGTAAAGTAAATGTATCAGGTTAATTTATTGGGATGAAAATGAGTTGTGGATGACTGGATCAAGTTACCGAACACCATCATAAACAAGAGCTCACGGGGAAGCTTCAAATGTAGGTTGGACAGATATATGAGCGATAGGATGTGGGATGGGTGTAAACAGGGCTTCTAGTATGGAACAATAGGCCAGCTGCAGTTTCCTCCATTATTATGTTCTTATGAAAAGAAATATGATTTTTATACACGTCAGGTCAACACTACCATCCTCGTCTTATACACGTCAGGTTAGAGTAGACGTCAGTGATATAACCAAACAATAAATGGCCTCTGGTCTTAACTCAGCTGGCCCACAAACACATGTAAACATAGAGAGGGAAATGTACCCTTTCTGCCTCAGTATGTGTGTGTGATTGGGGACGGGGGTCACGCCAGGGGGGAGTCGTAAATGTTGGATGAGTGGGCCAGTAAGCCAAGTCACGAGTCCATGGGAAGGTGGAATGGCTCACCCTGGCCTTGCGCGGCGACCGTAAAATCTCCATAACAGTAAAACAGGAAATGAAAAGAAGAGAAGAGAGAAAAGTGAGAGTACTTTGCCCATTTGGTTCGAATTATCTCCTATGCCAATACATTATTTAGGTTAAATTTTACACCGCCATTATAAGAGTAGGGATGAAACTCTTACCGTGGTAAAACAATGGACACTGCGCAGGCCATGATCTGTATAAAAAACAAGCACTGGTAGTACGGTACAGCACAAGGTACAGACAGGGTCCAAACTTCGTGTGAAGTAGTGAAATCGTGTCACAGGAATCAATCTCCGAACTTACTGTACAGTCGGGGACAAAAGTTTGCTCCCTGTGGTAAAACTGAGTCACGAGAATGAGTCTCCGATCTTACTGTGTCTGGAGAGGGATGTTGTTTTATCGCATTTGGGGTCGATGTTGCTTCACGCGAACCTTTGATCCAGACTGTACATGTAAGTAACCATCTTGTTCACAGGCTCAACAGCGGCGGGCCTGAGGTGTTTGAAGTAGGCATCTTGAATTTATCCCCGACTGAAAAAATGAAGGCACAACTAGCTGACTTACATACGTTATGGCACTAAGACTGAGGTTGAGGAAACACAAAACTTTACTCGCCAGACTTTGAGAACCTCTGCCTTAGTTTACACAACATTCACATTCTTACTTGAGCTCAGTAGCAGAGCTCAACGTGTCCAAAAGTGAGTGTGTTATTGGTTTAGTGGTCAGTATACTCGCCTTGCAAGCGGGTGGTCCCGGGTTTGATACCCAGGCAGTGTGAAATTATGGGTAATTTTTTTTTTTACTACATTTGTCTCTGTCTACCAAATAGTAATTTGGGACCTGGATGTTAATCAATTGGCAGATCGTGTTATGGGGTAATAGTTATCCAGTGCGGTTGACGAGTTGTCCGAACTTCTATGGATATTGGGCCATACAGTTCGAAAACTTGGAGCGTAGTTGTTCAGTTGGCGCCAGCTTCTAGTGTTATACAAATTTACAAATTCCGACCTTGGTGACCTTAAGGCAGACCAGCCTCGAAAACGAGGGGCAAGCATTATAGGTGATAACTTCCCCAGACAGGAAGTAGTCGTTTATCAACTGGTCTGATGGTGTGATAAAGGCGTGTGCGTTCTGAACGGAAAATAATGGATAGAATTACTTGGGGGTAGATATTGCTGGACAGGGTTGACAATTTGCCTAGAGTGGGTGACGATGAAACAAAGTGTTTTGATTAATGAATGTTGTGTAGCGGCGCCTGTAGGTGAGGGATACTGGAGCTATAGATAATATGGAAGAGAAGCTTACAGCACTAAGAGGAAGGACACTAGATATAAAGGACACTGGAGATGAAGAGAAAGAGAGAGCGAAATAATATTGTTTTCTTTCATAAAGAAAACATCTTTGAACTGTTGCCTGGGGAAGCAGTCCCCGGCAGCGCCACTGCCAGTACCAATACTGAAATTTCTTTTGATCTTACAATTTGTGTTATTTACTCTGCCTCTCAAAAGGTCGTTGTTGGCTGTTAATTCCTCGCTTGTTACGCCTCTGAGGCTTCCAGTGTTTATACTCTTCTCTGAACTCGTTTGTTTGATCTCCTAGCCTGGGACATTTGTTGTCTGAGCAGTTTGTTTTTATTTTCGTACATATTATTTTCCTTGTTCACCTAGCTAAGGTTTTCGTTCAGCTGAGCCGCGTCTGACCCATAAACATTTTCCGCCTTATGTCACTCACGATCGTCCTGGGGAAATTCCAAATTTCCTTTCACCAAGATATTGTTTATTGGTGCATAAAACGAGGAACTTGATATAATGAATGTAAGGTAGTGGGCAAAGTGGAACTCTCACGGGCTGGATCTGCTGGCTCCTGGTGGGGTGGATGGGACGGGACACAGATCTTATAGCTTCGTATCTCCCACACACTGCTCTCACAACTCTATTTCCCCCATACACAGCTCCCACAACTCTATCTCTCCCACACACGGCTCCCACAACCCTATCTCCCCCATACACAGCTCCCACAACCCTATCTCTCCCACACACTGCTACCACAACCCTTTCTCTCCCACACACGGCTCCCACAACCCTATCTCCCCCACACACAGCTCCCACAACCCTATCTCTCCCACACACAGCTCCCACAACCCTATCTCTCCCACACACAGCTACCACAACCCTTTCTCTCCCACACACGGCTCCCACAACCCTATCTCTCCCACACACGGCTCCCACAACTCTATCTCTCCCACACACGGCTCCCACAACCCTAATACACACGTTTTTACTTCCATAAGTCTTAATGGGAGGAAGGTCAAGCTCTTCACCATATAGAGACGAATTAGATGATAAATAATGAAAAAAAAATATTACGAGTTTCTAAAGAGATTAATTTTAATTGTTGTATTGTAGTTATTGTATTTTCTTCATATGATTCCTCTCAGCTGGTGTTTTTGTGGGTTAAACTCTTACAAAGTTCTCACAAGTTAGTTACGACGGTCGGTGTGTTTTATTTTTCGTTAATGAGATTGCTTTTTTTTTATCAGAAGCGATGTGATTGGACCTGGGCTGTTGTTTTAACCTCCTTCAGTGTGTTTTATATATATATATATATATATATATATAATGGGGGGCGGGGGTTCTTTTTATAGAACACATATATATATATATATATATATATATATATATATATATATATATATATATATATATATATATATATATATATATATATATATATATATATATATATATATATGTGTGTGTGTGTGTGTGTGTGTGTGTGTGTGTGTGTGTGTGTATTTGAGTGGTCCCAGATAATTATAATATATTCTATTATGAATCACGAGAATATGGATGTTGGTACCCCCTTCCCCCCCCTCCCACACACACACACACGGTGCTATGAGCGTATAGTTGTACGGATTAAACGACTGAATGATACACACACAACTTGGCCATTTACCATAACCTCACTGGCGGTGCAGAAAATTAAAGCGGCTGAAAGTGTCTGATGGTGCGTTGAAACAAGCTTTATTGACTGTTGTGTTGCGCTGTGTTGTGCCGCGTTGTGTTGTGTCATGTGTTGAATATTGCTGGACATTTCACTTCATTTCAGTGTTTGTTGCAATCAAAGCGAACCTTTATGAAACATAGTATTGACAGTGACATATTGAGTGTCAAATTCATGGGGTTTTCTGGTATACAACGATATGCCGAACTGTGAAAATATATATGAAAGTCAAAGTTTGATTTATATGATGCGAGGCTGCGTAACCAATATATGACATAAAAATAGTATTATCAGTGTGCAAAATGGATACAGGATTACAAAATAAACCAACTGTAATAATAGTGTAAAATATCACCTAAATAATCGATCTATTAAAAAGAACTTAATCTTCCTTGTTGCTGGTCAGTTAATAAATAAACAGACAATCAGAACCATTTATAAACCCTCAGAACAAAATAACAAAAACACTGATATAAGGATGATGAACACAAACTAACCTTAGAACAAGTAGATCAGGTTCTCACTACTCTCTTAACGCTTTCTACCAAATATGAACAGATGACGTTACTAATTATTAGAGATGACATTTGTATCTCCGTATGATTGATGGCAACATTGGGGTCCTTGGAAAGTAAGTTGATTCTTTTAGTCATAAGAAAAATTCCCAGACATAAAACAATAAAGCCGGTGAATGACAACCAATAGAGGCTTTTATTTTTTTAATTTTTACTGTGGTATATTTTTTTTAATTTGGAAAAAAAAAGGAATTTCATTGTTATCAGATTATTTTGTGAGGTTTAGTTTTTATATACTTACATACTACGTGATGTGGGGGACCAGGACGGGATGTGGAGGACCAGGACGGGATGTGGAGGACCAAGATGTGATGTGAAGGACAAGGACGTGATGTGGAGGACCATGGCGTGATGTGGAGGACCAGGACGTGATGTGGAGGACCAGGATGTGATGTGAAGGACAAGGACGTGATGTGGAGGACCATGGCGTGATGTGGAGGACCAGGACGTGATGTGGAGGACCAGGACGTGATGTGGAGGACCAGGAGTGATGTGGAGGGCCGGGCGTGATGTGGAGGACAGGCGGGATGTGGAGGACCAGGATGATGTGAAGGACAAGGACGTGATGTGGGGGACCATGGCGTGATGAGGACGGATGTGGAGGACCAGGACGGTGATGTGGAGGACCAAGACGTGATGTGGAGGACCAGGCCGTGATGTGGAGGGACGGGCAGGATGTGGGAGGACCAGGATGTGATGTGAAGGGGCCGGGCGTGATGTGGAGGACCATGGCGTGATGTGGAGGACCAGGACGTGATGTGGAGGACCAGGACGGGATGTGGAGGACCAGGATGTGATGTGAAGGACAAGGACGTGATGTGGAGGACCATGGCGTGATGTGGAGGACCAGGACGTGATGTGGAGGACCAGGACGTGATGTGGAGGACCAGGACGTGATGTGGAGGACAAAGATGTGATGTGGAGGACCAGGATGTGATGTGGAGGACCAGGCCGTGATGTGAAGGACAAGGACGTGATGTGGAGGACCAGG
>NW_024752133.1:0-30000 GCF_018991925.1 Homarus americanus
TAGAAGAAGCAGTTAAAGAAGAAATGAACAAGAACAAACGTAAATAAAGAAGGAGAAGAAGGAGGAAGAGGTATCAGAAGAGGGTAAGTTGAAAGAAGGAAGAGAGAAAGCATGAAGGAGAGATAGGAAAAGAAGAGGAAGACTAAGAAGAAGAACAAGAAACAAGAACAAAGGAAGCAAGAAGGAGAAGGGAGGAAAGAGGTACTGTACAGGGTAAAAGGAAGAAAGAAATAAGGAAGAGAGGAGAAAGAAGGAAGGAGAGATAGGAAAAGAGGGAAGATCAAGAAGAAGAACAAGAACAAGAACAAGAACA
The DNA here is from genome assembly GCF_018991925.1 of Homarus americanus. Lineage (NCBI taxonomy): Eukaryota > Metazoa > Arthropoda > Malacostraca > Decapoda > Nephropidae > Homarus > Homarus americanus. The sequence goes on from NW_024752133.1 coordinate 314, forward strand.
AGAAGAAGAAGAAGGGAGGAAGAGGTATCAGAAGAGGGTAAAGAAAGAAAGAAATAAGAAGAGAGAGAAAAAGGAAGTAGAGAGAAAAAAGGAAGACTAAGAAGAAGAAGAACAACGAACAAGAAGAGAAGAAGAAGAAGAGAAGACAAGAAAAGAACGTCACCTCCAAAAACACTTCACAATACAAGTTTACCTACAAAAGCTCCGAAGAAAGAGAATTATACTTGAACTTATACTCAACTATACACACTTGTGGGCCTGTGTTATGTCCGGGCAAGGCTGTAAAAGGTAGTAGTGAGGAGTGTCTGTGTCTGTCTTTCTGTCTCATCTGTCTGCCTGTCTGTTCTGTCTGTTTGTCTGTTAAGGAGTGAGAAGAAACAAACCTTACATAGCAGACCAGAATCACCCCCTCCTCCTCCCTTCCCCCTCTCCCTCCTCCCACCCCTCTTCCCCTCTCAAGCTTACCACACCCCCCTCTCTCTTCCCTTCTCTCTTCCTCTCATCCTCTCCCCTTTCCTCCTCCTCTCCTCCTCTCCCCCTCTCTCTCCTCCCTCCCTCCTCCTCTCTCCTCTCCTCCTCCTCCTCCTCCTCTCCCTCCCCGTGGATGCCCAGACAGTTAGGCGGGATCAACACAAAGTCACTGGAAGTCGTCTTAGTTGACACACCCGGACGGGCTGCCTCAGTCGTGACAGCTTGTACAGGTGCGTTGTAAATACGTTGATGCAAATGGTTTGTAAATTAAGCCGTCTGATTTGTCTGTCTGTCTGTTTGGACGGCATGTGTCTATCGTATGTCTGTGGATGAGGCCTGCCTCATTGTCCATCTGTCTGATTAACGTGGTGTATGTCTCTCATATGCTGTTACTAGCGACTATAGTTTGTCTTCTAGTCCACTAGGTGTACTGAGGAGGCCAGCTCTGTGTCTCTGTCTAGGAGGAAAAAACAACACCCCAGAGGAAATGAGTGTATATGTCTGAGGAGGGCTAGCTATGTCTGTCTGTCTAGGAGGAAATGAGTGTATATGTCTTGAGGAGGGCTAGCCATATGTCTGTCTGTCTAGGAGGAAATGAGTGTATATGTCTGAGGAGGCCTATGCATATGTCTGTCTGTCTAGGAGGAAATGAGTGTATATGTCTTGAGGAGGCTAGCCATATGTCTGTCTGTCTAGGAGGAAATGAGTGTATATAGTTGGAGGAGGCCAGTATAGTCTGTCTGTCTGGGGGAATTGAGAGTCGTAAACTGTCAAGTGTTCACATGATATTGATCCGTGGCTGTGGAGGAACACAGTAATGGTTAGGGTTAGGTTAGGTTAGGTTAGGTTAGGTTAGTGTTGGTAATAAATGTGGTTATTATTATTGTTGTTGTTTTGTTTTTGTTGTTCCCTTTGTATCTGCTTACTATTCTGACTACATATACAGTTTTTATTTCAACAGTACCACCAAAGAACCCATTAACAGTACTCACTAGCAGTACTCACCAATAGTACCTAACAACACCACTGCCCCCCGTTAACACTACCAACAGTACCCCGTTAACACCACCAACAGTACTCCGTTAACACTACCAATTAGTACCCCCCGTTAACACCACTATCAACACACACCAACAGTACCCCCGTTAACACCACCAACAGTACCCTCTCCCGTTAACACCACCAACAGTACCCCGTTAACACCACCAACAGTACTTTAACACCACCAACAGTACCCGTTAACAGGGTTCGCAGGTGTCACGGTCTAGAAGGCCAGACCAGGTGTACCTGGAATACAACTTTCAATTCTGTTTTCCGGTTGTCTGATCACGGTGAGCTCAGTCATGCATTCAGCTCCACGGTGTGGATGAGCTTAGGTACTCTGTCTCACTCGGCTCAGGATGGATAAGCTCAGTATCTCGGCTCATAGGGTGGATGAGCTCAATATCTCGACTCAAAGGTGGATGAGCTCAGTATCTCGACTCACTAGTCAAACGATCTTAGTTATTTGTCTCAGCTCACTTTCTGTATAGCTCAGTCTCCTCTCTCTCTCTCTCTCTCTCTCTCTCTCTCTCTCTCTCTCTCTCTCTCCCAACATTTGCTAAGTCACGTTAGGTTAGTACACCTATGACCGCTTTCTCTCTTAATTACAGTACTACCGTGGAGCTTTAAACGAGGTGGTTAACGTTACAATGTCGGAGTGATGTTTAACGTTTGGTTTGCTGGAAAGAGAAGGAGAAGTTTGGGAAGAAGAGGTGAAGGAGGAGGAGGAGGATAGATGAGAAGGAGGAGGTGAAGGAGGAAGAGGAGGAGAAGGAGAAGAATTACATTTAAAGAATTGTCGATAGAAGAGATAGGAAATTGGATGATGAAGTGGAGGACGAGGTGGAGGAAGAGGTGGAGTAGGAGGTGGAGGAAGAGGAAGGGAGGACGAGACAGGGAAGAGGTGGAGGACGAGGAGGACGAGGAAGTAGGGAGGAGGACGAGGGAGGAAGAGGTGTAGGACGAGATAGAGAGACGAGGTGGAGGACGAGGGAGGACGAGGGTGAAGTAGGAGGTGGAGGACGAGGTGGAGGGGAGGACGAGATAGAGGAAGAGGTGGAGGAGGAGGTGGAGGGCGAGGACGAGATAGAGGAGAGGGAGGAAGAGGTGGGGATGAGGTGGAGTAGGCGGAAGATAAGGTGGAGGATAAGGTGAAGTTATTTCTTGACCTTAATGAGTGTGTCTGAACCTCATGGTGTGTGTGTGTGTGTGTGTGTGTGTGTCAAGTAATGAGAGTGAGGTGCCATAAACAAGGCAGTGGCTCTCTCTCTCTCTCTCTCTCTCTCTCTCTCACGGGGTGCCAGAAACAAGACAGGTGAGACAGGTAAAGAGAGGGTAGAGGAAAGTCTTAGGAGGTGAAAGGTGAGGAAGTCATGTTCTCTCACCTGTAATTACTCATCGGGGTTAATCCACGCTCTGTCCCAGTTGGTGAATGTTGTGGCGACTATTAGCACGAGTCTGTCTGTCTTATAGAGATAGATAGATAGATAGATAGATAGATAGATAGATAGTTAGATAGATAGATAGATAGATAGATATGATTATTCATGTCAGGTAGAAATTGGGTGAACTATACATGAAACTGTATTCTGAGTATGTTTGTCTCTTGAAGTAATAGCTTGAGGTGGGAGGAGGCACTGAAAGACATCCCCCACCTCCCTCCCTCATCCCCTACCACACCCCTATCCCACTCCCCCCCTCTGCCCAGGTAGAGGGTCGGGGCGATACAGGTGTGACAAAGGTTGTGGTGGTGGTATTGTTGACACCTGGCACGGGGGCCACTCTCTCTCTGGCGCCTCGTACTACTTGTGAGACACCCTGTACTGGGAGGAGTTACAAGGTGGTTAATAGTCCGAGATTGTTCTTGTGTGTGTGTGTGTGTGTGTGTGTGTGTGTGTGTGTGTGTGTGTGTGTGTGGACTTTATTTTCACCCTGACCACACCCTGTCAAGGTGTGAGTTATACCCTGGCCAGACCTTGCTAGGCCATGGCCACTCTGCCTAAACCCTTCTATGTCTCTATCAAACCCTGTTTAGCCCCTGCCAGAGAGAGAGAGAGAGAGAGAGAGAGAGAGAGAGAGAGGACGCCTCCCTCCACTCAACCAATGGAATCAACAAGTTGGTGATCGTTAGTAGCGAGGTCGTTACTGGCCTGACAAAATTACTGGAAATTCACCTTTAAGCTTCCAAACGACGCTGACAAAATCGTAAGAGAAAAATTAAAAATAATAAGGTATTTCACCCTATAAATAATTAATCTTACGTGGAGACAAAAGAATTATTATAGTATTTATGACTTGGAGTTTAAGAGAAAAATTCTATCATTAGTTGAGAGTATTTTGGTTACCTTATCGTCATTACGTTCTGGTATCGTAGCGTTAACCACCTCGTTTAATAGGCTAACGTTATGATATCGGAATATTAACGACTGAAACATATTTAACCTGAGCCCTTTGGGTACATACATACATATATACATACATATTGCATATACATACATACATACATACATACATCACATACATACATACATACATACATACATACAAATATTAATGGCAACAATAACCAAATTAACAATAACGAAAATAAAACAAGAACAATTACAACTAACAGAACACAACAACAACAAGAACAATTACAACTCACACAATAACAACAACAAAAGCAAGCAAGCAAACAACAACAATAACAACACGACCCACAGGGCGCCACATAGACGTGGGTGTGTTTGTCGGGTCACACCTCCAGGCCACCACACACACCACCAGCCAACCAGAACTCGAGTCGCCCTTCAGCCAATCAGAATAAGGACTGGCTGCCGGGTAGTTAGCATAGCTGTGACTGAGGTCAATTTAATGTGATAAAATAACACCGGTAACTGTCTACGGTTAGGTGTGACTTACTTATGTATATTAAAGCTAGCTCTCTCTCTCATCAAATCTGCCATCTGTTTTCTCTCTTCTTTCTCTCAATCATCACAATCTCCCTCTCCTTCCCTTATGTCACATCCATTTATCATCATTTCCATTTACCTTTCCCTTCCTTCCGTTCCCACACACACACACACACACTTATCCCCGTTCCTCGTCTCCTGTTATTGCAATTCCTCGTATGTTATTGTTATTTCTCATGTGATTTGTTATTTATATATCTTGTCTTATTATTTATTTCTTGTGTAATTATCGTATTTTCTTTAATAATCCATTCGTTTATCTCATTATTATCTGTGTTTTTTATACATACTATTTCACCATATTTATTTATTTATTATATTTTATCGATATTTTTCTATTAGTTTATTCAATTATTATCTGATTATTCTATGCCTTTATTTATTCATATTCTTAATTATCTCATTATTTCATTACCTCTGTATACATTAGACTTCCCTCACCATTATACAGTATTCATATATTTATACATAGTTTGTTTCTTTAATTTATTCATTCTTTATTAAATTTTTGGTGTGATATGATAATTATGTGTTATTATTCTTCCTGTTTGTCTGTTTGTCCGTGTGTCTGTCTGTCTGTCTGTCTGTCTGTCTGTCTGTGTCAATTTGCCTGTCCACCCACTCGTTGTCGTGACATTTGCCCTACAATTAACGTTCATTACGGTAGACAATTAGCGTTGGTGGTAATTTTAGAAATAAATGTGCAAATTGTAACAACTATGTGGAGGCGTATGCAAATGAGGGATCATCAACAGTGACGTCGTATTTGCGTCAATCGGCCACGGTGACGTCATAGATGTGATAATATTAGACTCAGTATTACGTTATGGTTTTCATTGACGCCGCACAGACGCAGATGAGATGATATCACGTTCATGTTGGCGTCACACACACACACACACACACACACACACACACACACACACACACACACACACACACACACACACATATGATGACGTCAAGAAATTTGTTGACGTCACGCTTTTGCTGACATCACAAACAAGAAGATGACGGCACACATTTTTACGTGGCCCAGTAGTTGGTGTTTTATAAAGACTCGTGATAACAGCGAGTTTAATTTACCTGTGGAATTGAATGAATATATTTACACTCTCTCTCTCTCTCTCTATCTATCTATCTATCTATCTATCTCTCTCTCTTTCTCTCTCTCTCTCTCTCTCTCTCTCTCTCTCTCATTGGTGACGAGAGTAAGTAAAGGGATATTGGTTCACAGGTGAGTAAGAGAAGAGAGAGAGATGTCCAGGTGGTGAGCAAACGCAGGTATGGTTAAGTCACAAGGTCACTACCACCTTCGGCCCCCGGCATGTACCCACCTAACCTAACCAGCCCTAGCCCACCCTAACCTACCCTAACCACCATACACCGCCGGCTGGAGAGGAACCGCCCTTTATCACCTTAACACACCAGGCTGAGGTCAGGAGTAGAATGCTCTCCCACCTAACCTAACCTAACCTAACCTAACCTAACCTAACCCTAACCTAACGCAACCCATTATCTATTGTATATATCTATCTATCTATTCATCCATCCATCTGTCTGTATTTATGTCTGTCCACTTTAAGAGTAGCCTAGTATAGCTAAGGAGCCTTAATATAGCCTTAGTATAGCTGAGGAGCCTTAATATGTAGTATAGCTGAGGACCTTTAATATGTAGTATAGCTGAGGAGCTTAATATAGCCTTAGTATAGCCGAGGACTAATATAGCCTTAGTATAGCGGAGCATATAGCCTTAGTATAGCTGAGGAGCCTTAATATAGCCTTAGTATAGCCGAGGACCTTTAATATAGCCTTAGTATAGCTGGGAGCTTAATATAGCCTCATTATAACCTTAGTATAGCCGCAGAGCCTTACTATAGCCTTAGTATAGCGGGAGACTTAATATAGCCTCAATATAGCCTTAGTATAGCCGAAGAGCCTTAATATAGCCTCAATATATTTAGTATATCCGAAGAGCCTTAATATATTTAGTAAAGCCGAAGAGCCTTAATATAGCCTTAGTATAGCTGTTGGCCTTAGTACAGATGAGTCTCTCGTGGAAGTAATAGCTGCTGTTAGTACTGTGTGCACTTTTATTACGTGTACACATTTAGAAATTAGGTTAAACTCTTACACGGGTGAGAGGGAGGAGGGAAGGGGGGGAGGGTAGAGAGAGAGAACAGATAGGAAAGTAGACAGGAAAAACAGAGAAACAGAAAAGGAACACAGACAGACAGACAGACAGGCAGACAGACAGACAGACGCACAGACAGACACGGGCAGACAGACGCGTTCCACCAAAAGTATTTTACTCCAAGAGGAAAATGCTGGAGGAAGTGAAAGAGTGTGTGATGTTAAAGTTAGTGAGAGAGTGTGTAGAGAGAGAGAAAATATGATAATGGGTAAATAAGAAACTAAGGAAGAGAAGAAGTGAGAGTAGATGAAAGAAATATAGAAATTGTGGAAAGAAAGACGAAAAATGGAAGAGGAGAAAGAACAAGAGAAAGACTATAAGAAGGAGGAAAGGAGAAGAGGGGAGGAAGAAATAAGAGGAGGACAAGGAAGAAAGAGAGGAGGAGGAGGAGGAGGAGGAGGAGGAAGAAACAAGAGAAGGAGGAGGAGGAGGAAGAAAGAGAAGGAGGGAGGAGGAGGAGGAGGAGGAGGAAGAAACAAGAGAAGGAGGAGAAGGAAGAAAGAGAAGGAGGAGGAAAAGGGAAGTAGAAGGAGGAATATAGGGAAATAAATAAGAAAAGAAAAGAAAGGGTGAAGGGAAAGACCTCTAATAAGATAACGAGAGAGAGACAGAAATGGAGAAGTGCTTTTACTGGGAGGAGGAAGGAGGAGGGAAGGGAGGGAGGGAGGGAGGGAGCAAGGAGGGTGATGGAAGGGTGTGGAATAATAGTTTAGTGGTGTGGTGTGTGTGGGGAGAGGGAGGGATGTGTAGTCAAAAGTGTGGTGGTGGTTGTGGGAGGGTGTGATAAGGTGTGCAGAGATGTGACAGGAGGTGGCGTCAATAAATACTTGCAGCCACACCGTTACTCTCTCTCTCTCTTCTCTCTCGTAGTATATACTCAACGCCACTACAGCACAGCCTAAAAACTTTCTACAGCACTCGACAGATTTCTACAACTTTCTATTGCATATCCTTAAAAACTCTACAGTATCCTTACACCTTTTCCCGCGTCGTACCGATCAGTAGTCCGTCCTCCGTCCGTCCGTCCTTCAGTCAGTCAGTCAGTCCAATCAGTCAGTCAGTCAGTCCGTTCGCCCGTACAGGAGATCCGAGAGCAACGGCCTTATGTGTAGCGGACCGTGACAATCTCTTCCTTCTACCTCCGTCAGGCCCTGTAGATGTATGGGAGGTGGTCTCTCTCTCTCTCTCTCTCTCTCTCTCTCTCTCCTGTCATCGGTAGGATAGGGATAGTAGATACGTAGAAAGAGAGGATGAAGTAGAATAATGGGTAGAAGGAATAAATTGATAGATGGATGAAAGCAATAGGGTAGGTAGAGGAGGGAATGGTGGGTAGAAGAGCTCAGGCAGCAGCAGGAAGGGTGGGAGGGAGGGAAGGAACAGAAACCAGGACACACAGTCACCTTCCCATAATAGGATGATCTCTCTCCTGTCACGGTGGGGGGAAGGGGGGGGAAGGAGGAGTGGTTGGGGGAAAGGAAGGGGAAGGAGGGAGTGGAAGGAGGGAAGAAGGGTGGAGGAAATGAAGGGGTGAGAAAGGGGTGAGTAGACAGAAGGAAGGAGGGTGTCTAAGGAGGAAGTGAAGGAGAGGATAATAAAGGATAATAAAGAGAAATTGATTTGTTTATGAATTTCTTTTATTGTCATTAATGAATGAGGGTATGACAGGTGAGGGTATGACAGGTGGTTTGACAGGTGAGGGTATGACAGGGTGAGGGTATGACAGGTGAGGGTATGGTGGGTATGACAGGTGAGGGTATGACAGGTGAGGGTGTGACAGGTGAGGGGTATGACAGGTGAGGGTATGACAGGTGAGGGCATGACAGGTGGTATGACAGGTGAGGTATGACAGGTGAGGGTATGACGGGTGAGGGTATGACAGGTGAGGGTATGACAGGTGAGGGGTTATGACAGGTGAGGGTATGACAGGTGAGATGACAGGTGGGGAACAGACAGGTGAGGGTATGACAGGTGAGGGTATGACAGGTGGGGTGACAGGTGAATGCATGACGGGTGCATGACAGTCCCCCCCCTCATTGTGCATAGAAGTATGTACCTGTAGATCAACAGCAAACGCCTGATTACCTCCTAACCTAACCTAACCCTAACCTATTAATAATATTATATATATACGCAATATAGTTAAGGCTTTTTTACCTTTTTGTTAATAAATTCATCAAAATAAATTTAAAAAGAAAATATCTAAAAAAAAAAACGACGCCATCTTGATAATATTCCCTGAGTCAACAAGGCGGGAATACTATTGACCTCATATCTTTATCGTCCGCCCGGGATGAGGGGAGGAGATGAGGGGGGAGAGGGGGATAGAGAGGGAGAGACGTGGGAGAGAGAGCCAGGAGAGGAGACGTGTGAAGAGCCAGGGAGAGGAGACGTGTGAGAGAGAGGGAGAGGAGACGTGGGAGAGCCAGGGAGAGATGGATATAAAGAGAGAATAAAGGCGGCGGAGAGTGACTGGGTGGGAGAGAGAAGAGGAATCAGTGAGAGGGCAAAAGCATGGTGGTGGGAGGGTCAGTGTATCTGTACAGTATAACTAGAGAGCTTTAAGTCTTAAACAAAGGTCAACACAAGGCAGTTAACCCGACAGTTGCTTGTGACACACTTCTCACTACACCAAGACAAAAAAAGTTTGTCCGCTGTAAAATTATAAAAGTATCGGGAATATAAGTAGAATAATGTTAATTTGGTCTATAACCCCAGGAAAGTTTGTCGACCGTAAGTGCTTGTTGAACCTCTGGAAAGTATATCGACCGTAAGTACTTGTTGAACCTCTGGAAAGTTTATCGACCGTAAGTACTTGTTGAACCCCAGAGGATTTGTCGACCGTAAGTGCTTGTTGAACCCCAGGAAAGTATATCGACCGTCAGTGCTTGTTGAACCTCAGAAGGTTCGACCGTCAGTTTGTTGAACAGGAAAAGTATATCGACCGTAGTGCTTGTTAACCCGGAAAGTATATCGACCGTCAGTGCTTGTTGAACCCAGGAAAGTTTGTCGACCGTAAGTGCTTGTTGAACCCGGAAAGTATATCGACCGTAAGTGCTTGTTGAACAGGAAAGTTTGTCGACCGTAAGTGCTTGTTGAACCCCAGGAAAGTTTGTCGACCGTAAGTGCTTGTTGAACCCCAGGAAAGTATATCGACCGTAAGTGCTTGTTGAACCCCAGGAAAGTTAGTCGACCGTAAGTGCTTGTTGAACCTCTGGAAAGTTTATCGACCGTAAGTACTTGTTGACATTAATGGATAAGTTTCGCTGGCTGACGTATGAGCATCTCGCTGCCAGACGCCGGGGGAACAGGATGTTTTGAATTGATTATCTGATACAAAAATAATAACTGAGGCAGGAAGTACGTTCAGATGTTACACTGCATGAGGTGGTGGACCGTGAGGGGTGGACCGGCCGTGAGGGGTGGGTGGACTGTGAGGGTGGGTGGACTGTGAGGGGTGGGTGGACCGTGAGGGTGGGTGGACTGTGGTGGGTGGATGAGGGGTGGACCGGCCATGAGGTGGGTGGACCGTGAGGGTGGACCGGCCGTGAGGGTGGACCGGCTGTGAGGGTGGGTGGACCGTGAGGGGTGGACCGGCTGTGAGGGGGTGGTGGACCGTGGGGGTGGGTGGACCGTGAGGGGTGGACCGGCTGTGAGGGGTGGACCGAGGGGTGGGTGGACCGTGAGAGATGGACCAACAGTGAGAGATGGACCAAATCAACAGTACAAACACCGAGTCATTGTAAACGACCTCATCAACAAGGCCATTAAACTGCTCCCATGATCCGCTACTTAATTCCATAAACGAAAATCAAATGTCGTGGGAAAATATTAGTTTCCTCTTTAATTTACTTTTAATATCAATTAATAACTTCAAAGACTTTTTCATTACTACTCCCTGAGGTAATTATCGGTAATAGTCTCACTTGCATTATTAAACACCTGCCTTCTACGTTCAATAGTTACGGACGTGTTGGTTTAGAGGTGAAGTGATAAGCAAAAATATAGGAATATTTATAATAGTAATTCATTTATTATAACATTATTTAAGTCTTTAGTTATCACAGAGAGGATGATAAAAATCTTTGATCTTCTGAAGAGTTACCCAAACCTAATCTAACTAACCTAGCAAAACCTAATCTAACCTACCAAACCTAACCTAACTTAACCTAACCCCTAACCAAACCTAATCTAACCTAACCCAACCAAGCCTAATCTAACCTAACCAAACCTAACTAACCTAACCTAACTCTACTCTAACCAAACCTAACCTAACCTAACCTAACCTAACCAAACCAAGCAAACCTAACCTAACTTCCTTCCTAACCTAACCGCATCATCATTCGTACTATATGACGTCATCTCTTACTAGGAATGTTAAAGGAAAAAATAAATACAAAAATGAAAGAAATGAAAAAGTTGAAGAAGAAATTTTCCAATATTTTGTAATGATTGAGATGGATTGGATGGGGGTGATGTGGGGGTTGAGGTGGTGAGGGGTGATGTGAGGTTGGGGTGAAAGTGAGGGTTGGGGGTGATGGTTGGGGGTGATGTGAGGGTTGGGGTGAAGTGAGGTTGGGGGTGATGTGGGGGTTGGGGTGATGTGAATAGAGGCAGATGAGGGTGGAGGGCGGAAGGTGTGACCCCTCCCACTGAACGGAGGAGGGCAGGTGAGATTAGTGCCCGCTCCTCTGCTACCACACACCACCCCCTGCACCCACCACCATCACTACCACTACCACCACACCACCCCTCCTTGCCACCACCATCACTACCACCGTACCACCACCACCCCTCCCTCTCCCACCACCATCACTACCACCACCACCACCACCCTTACCACACCACCACCACCCTCCCTTGCTACCACCACCACCCCTACCACACACCCACCCCTCCCTTACCACCACCACCCTACCAACACCACACTCACTCCCTGCTACCACCACCAACCACCACCCACCACCACCCACCACACCCTACCACCCCCCCCCCACACCACCCCTACCACCACCACCACCACCCACCACCCCTCCTTGCCCACACCACCACACCCACCACCACCACCACCACCACCACCACCATACCACACACCATCACCACCACCAGATAATTAATGATTCAAGCTGTAATCCCTCAGCAGACATCGTGGCTTACGTCTGAGGCTCTGACGTCGCAATTATAACCGAGAATAGCGTATTAAATGACTTGTTCCATTGCGTATTTATTGCGTATCTGACGCACACGGCCTCCTCCCCTCACGCTGCCTCTTGCTTTAAGTATAAGATGCTATTTACAGTATGTCTGGTGGTGATGGTGGTGATGGTGGTGATGGTGAGTGGTGACTGTGATGGTGTTTGGTGATGATGGTGAGTGGTGATGATGGTGAGTGGTGGTGGTGCTAATTAGTGGTGATAATGATGATAGTGGTGATGGTTTTGTTATTATTATTATTATATATCATCATCATCATCATCATCATCATCATCATCATCATCATCATCACAAACCATTATTAGGTATAACAATATACCTCACCTTCCTATTACTATAATATGACATTCAATATATTCTCCATTACGTGACCCGACACTGTCTCATAACAACCTGAACTAGTGGTTGAGATGGGTTGGAAGGAGGTGAAGTGAGGGGAGCTTGGGATGAAAGAGGGGGTATTGGGTGATGAGAATATTGGGTTGGTGAGGAGTATGGAGGGTAAGTGAGGGTATTGAGGTGGTGAGGAAAATATTGGGTTGAGTGAGAACATGGAGGTGAAGTGAGGGGTTGGAGGTGAATGGGGAGTATAGGAGGTGGTAGGAGTATTGGAGGTAGTGAGGGTATTGGAGGTGAAGTGAGAATATTGAGTTGAAGTGAGGGAGTATTGGAGGGTGAAGTGAGGGGTTGGAGGTGATGAGAATATTGGAGTTGAAGTGAGGAGTATTAGGAGGGTAGAGTAGGGGTTGGAGGTGAAGTGAGGAATATTGGAGTTGAGTGAGGATTGGAGGGAAGAGAGGGTTGGGTGATAGAGGGTATAGAGGTGAAGTGAGGTATTGGAGGTGAAGTGAGGGTGTGGAGGTGAAGTGAGAATATTGGAGTTGAGTGAGGAGTATTGGGGGTGAAGTGGGGTATTGGAGGTGAAGTGAGGAATATTAGAGTTGAAGTGAGGGTATTGGAGGTGAAGTAGGAGGTTTGGAGCGTGAAATGAGGAGTATGGGAGGTGAAGTGAGGATTAAGATGGATATTTCCCCTCGAATATTTCCAATTATCAAGGAAGATTATAGGAAGAATAATTACAGATAATTCTCGTATGACGACCCGAAGAGGAATGACGGTAATTTTAGGTGAACGTGAAGACCTTAATAAATCCATAATTTACCTGATAATTGCATGATAATTTACATGATATTCCTACGATAATTTGCATGATAATTTTAGCGATATTTACATGATAATTTACCTCCTTTGGCTCTGTGTGTGTGTGTGTGTGTGTGTGTGTGTGTGTGTGTGTGTGTGTGTGTGTGTGTGTGTGTGTGTGTGTGTCGGCCTGGTTAGTTATGTCGGAAAAGTGCATATTAATCTGTAAGGAGAATTATTTATGGTCTGTCGGGTAAAGGATCCATATTCTCTCTCTGTAATTTAGTATTTTAGCCCGTGGAGATTAGGGAAGGTGGGGGAGGAGGGAGGAGGAGGATGTTGATAGGGAGGGAGATTAACGGAGAGGATGGAGGAAGTAGGGGTTTGGAGGGAGGGAGTTGGAGAGGTGGGGGGTTGAGAAGTGGAGGGAGGGTGGTGGGAAAGGGAGGATAAGTATTTACCCTGCTTATGTAGATTGTATATAGTGTTTATATAAGGCTAAGGACAGTGGTGGAGAGAGGTCATAGGGAATCTCCCTTCCTGCGTAATATTAAGTGGGTAACTACTCAACCACGTCTCCTTGTTTTTGTTTTTAATTGTTTTTGTTTAATTGTTTTTGTTTAATTGTTTTGGTGATTTTTGGTTTTACTTGATTGAATTTGTTTTATTGTTTTGTTTAATTGTTTTTACTCTGTTTCTGTTTGTCTGTCTGTATCTTCGTGACATCTATCTATCTATCTATCTATCTATCTATCTAATCTTTCTAGACACACACACACACACACACACACACACACACACACACACACACACACACACACACTACCCCATACAAATCTTTTTCTCTCTCCATTAATCTAAATAACATCATCTTGAATAATTAATTAGGGCAGGTAAGCACTCATAGGTCCAGGTAATTAGGGTAGTCGAGGCAGAGGTTGGGTAGGTTAGGTTAGGATTAGGTTAGGTTAGGTTAGGTTAGGTTATCTATTCAGAGTCTCTTTTAGGTAATGTGTTATGCAGGCAGAGTCTTGAGCCAACTTTATATTGTGGATGTTTTAGAAACGACAGTGACAGTCTTCTTTGTTTCTCTCTTTCTCCCTTCTTTATTACTCTCTCTCTCTCCCCTCTCTCTCTCTCCTCTCTTTCTCTCTCTCCCATGACACAGGCGGACACAGAGGGAGAGTCAGGTGAGGAGGTGAGGTTGTGTCTAACCTGTTTGTATTATCAGGTGTTCTTCCTCATAGCCTCCCTCTCTCCCCTCACCTGTGTCTCCCTCCCCCCTCACCTGCTGTCTCCCTCCCCTCACCTGTGTCTCCCTCCCCTCACCTGTGTCTCCCTCCTCCTCACCTGTGTCTCCCCTCCCCCTTCACCTGTGTCTCCCTCCTCCCTCACCTGTGTCTCCCCTCCTCCTCCCTGTGTCTCCCTCCCCCCCCCCTCACCTGTGTCCCTCCCCCCTCACCTGTGTCTCCCCTCCCCCCTCACCTGTGTCTCCCTCCCCCCCTCACCTGTGTCTCCCTCCTCCTCACCTGTGTCTCCCCTCCCCCCTCACCTGTGTCTCCCCCTCCCCCTCACCTGTGTCTCCCTCCTCCCCTCACCCCTGTCTCCTCCCCTCCTCACCTGTGTCTCCCTCCCCCCCTCACCTGTCTCCTCCCTCACCTGTGTCTCCTCCCTCACCTGTGTCTCCCTCCACCTCACCTGTGTCTCCCTCCTCCCTCCTGTGTCTCCCCTCCCCTCACCTGTGTCTCCCTTCCCCTCACCTGTGTCTCCTCCCCCCTCCCCCTGTGTCTCCCTCCTCACCTGTGTGTCTCCCTCCCCTCACCTGTGTCTCCCTCCACCTCACCTGTGTCTCCCTCCCCTCCCTGTGTTCTCCCTCCCCCCCTCACCTGTGTCTCCCTCCCCCCCCCTCACCTGTGTCTCCCCTCACCTGTGTCTCCCTCCTCTCACCTGTGTCTCCACCTCCCCCTCACCTGTGTCTCCCTCACCTCTCCCACCTGTGTCTCCCTCCCCTCACCTGTGTCTCCTCCCCCTCACCTGTGTCTCCCTCCCCCCTCACCTGTGTCTCCCTCCACCCCACCTGTGTCTCCCCTCCCCCCCCCCTCCTGTGTCTCCTCCCCTCACCTGTGTCTCCCTCCCCCTCACCTGTCTCCCTCCCCCCCTCCTGTGTCTCCCTCCCCCCCTCACCTGTGTCTCCCTCACCTCCTGTCCTCCCCCTCACCTGTGTCTCCCTCCACCCCTCCTGCACTGTCTCCCTCCCCCTCACCCCTGTTCCTCCCCCCCCTCACCTGTCTCCCTCCCCCTCACCTGTGTCTCCCTCCCCCTCCCCTGTGTCTCCCTCCTCCTCACCTGTCTCCCTCCCCCCCTCACCCCTGTGTCTCCCTCCCCCCCTCACCTGTCTCCCTCCCCCTCACCTGTGTCTCCCTCCCCCCCCCTCCTGTGTCTCCCTCCCACCCCTCCTGTCTCCCTCCCCCTCCCCACCTGCTGCTCCCTCCCCCTCACCTGTGTCTCCTCCCCTCACCTGTCTCCCCTCCCCTCACCTGTGTCTCCCTTCCCCTCACCTGTGTCTCCCTCCCCCTCACCTGTCTCCCTCCCCTCACCTGTGTCTCCTCCCCTCACCTGTGTCTCCCCTCCCCCCTCCCACCTGTGTCTCCTCCCCTCACCTGTGTCTCCCTCCTCCTCACCCCTGTCTCCCCTCCCACCTCCTGTGTCTCCCTCCCCCCTCACCTGTGTCTCCCTCCCCCTCCCTGTGTCTCCCTCCCTCCTCACCTGTGTCTCCCTCCCCCCTCACCTGTGTCTCCCTCCCCCTCACCTGTGTCTCCCCTCCCCCCCCTCACCTGTGTCTCCCTCCCCCTACCTGTGTCTCCCTCCCCCTCCTGTGTCTCCTCCCCCCTCACCTGTCTCCCCTCCCCCTCACCTGTCTCCCTCCCCCCCTCACCTGTGTCTCCCTCCCCCTCACCTGTGTCTCCTCCCCCTCACCTGTGTCTCCCTCCCCCTCACCTGTGTCTCCTCCCTCCTCCCACCTGTGTCTCCCTCCCCCTCACCTGTGTCTCCCTCCTCCCCTCACCTGTGTCTCCCTCCCCCTCACCTGTGTCTCCCCTCCCCTCACCTGTGTCTCCCTCCTCCTCACCTGTCTCCCTCCCCCCTCCACCTGTGTCTCCCTCCCCCTCCCTGTGTCTCCCTCCCCCTCACCTGTGTCTCCCTCCCCTCCCCACCTGTGTCTCCCTCCCCCTCACCCTGTCTCCCTCCCCCTCACCCTGTGTCTCCCTCCCCCCTCACCTGTGTCTCCCTCCCCCTCACCCTGTGTCTCTCCCCCCCCTCACCTGTGTCTCCCTCCCCCTCACCTGTGTCTCCCCTCCCCCTCCCTGGCCTCCCTCCCCCCTCACCTGTGTCCCTCCCCTCCTCACCTGTGTCTCCCTCCCCCTCCACCTGTGTCTCCCTCCCCCCTCACCTGTGTCTCCCTCCCCCTCACCTGTCTCTCCCTCCCCCCCCTCACCTGTGTCTCCCTCCCCCCCCCTCACCTGTGCTCCCCCCCCCTCACCTGTCTCCCTCCCCCCCTCCCCTTGTCTCCTCCCCCCTCACCTGTGTCTCCTCCCCCCCACCTGTGTCTCCTCCCCTCACCTGTGTCTCCCCTCCACCTCCTGTGTCTCCTCCCCCTCACCTGTGTCTCCCTCCCCCCTCACCTGTGTCTCCCTCCCCCTCCCCACCTGTGTCTCCCTCCCCCCTCCTGTGTGTCTCCCTCCCCTCACCTGTGCTCCCTCCCCCTCCCCCACCTTGTCCCTCCCCTCACCTGTGTCTCCCTCCCCCCCTCCCCACCCCTCCGTCTCCCTCCCCCCTCACCTGTCTCCTCCCCTCACCTGTGTCTCCCTCCCCCCCCTCACCTGTGTCTCCCTCCCCTCACCTGTGTCTCTCCCTCCTCCCTCACCTGTGCTCCCCTCCCCCTCACCTGTCTCCCTCCCCCTCACCTGTGTCTCCCCCCTCCCTCCTCACCCCTTGTCTCCCTCCCCCTCACCTGTGTCTCCCTCCCCCTCACCTGTGTCTCCCTCCCCCTCACCTGTGTCTCCCTCCCCCTCACCTGTGTCTCCCTCCCCCCTCACCTGTGTCTCCTCCCCCTCACCTGTCTCCCTCCCCTCACCTGTGTCTCCCTCCCCCTCCACCTGTCTCCTCCCCCTCACCTGTGTCTCCTCCCCCTCACCTGTGTCTCCCTCCCTCTGTCTCTCCCCCCCTCACCTGTGTCTCCCTCCCCCCTCACCTGTGTCTCCCCTCCCCTCACCTGTGTCTCCCTCCCCCCTCACCTGTGTCTCCCTCCCCTCACCTGTGTCTCCCTCCCCCTCACCTGTCTCCCTCCCCCTCACCTGTCTCCTCCCCCCTCCCTGTGTCTCCCCTCCCCCCCTCACCTGTCTCCCCTCCCCTCACCTGTGTCTCCCTCCCCCTCACCTGTCTCCCTCCCCCTCACCTGTGTCTCCCTCCCTCCCCTCTGTGTCTCCCCTCCCCCCCTCCCACCTGTGTCTCCCTCCCCCCTCCCTGTCTCCCTCCCCTCACCCTGTGTCTCCCTCCCCCCCTCACCTGTGTCTCCCTCCCCCCTCACCTGTGTCTCCCTCCCCACCTCACCTGTGTCTCCCTCCCCCCCCTCACCTGTCTCCCTCCCCCCCCCCTCCCCACACCTGTGTCTCCCTCCACCTCCCACCTGTGTCTCCCTCCCCCTCACCTGTGTCTCCCTCCCCTCACCTGTGTCTCCCCTCCTCCTCACCTGTGTCTCCCTCCCCCTCACCTGTGTCCCCTCCCCCTCACCTGTGTCTCCCCTCCCCCCTCACCTGTGTCTCCCTCCCCCTCACCTGTGTCTCCCTCCCCCCTCACCTGTGTCTCCCTCCACCTCCCCACCTGTGTCTCCCTCCCCCCTCACCTGTGTCTCCCTCCCACCTCCCCACCTGTGTCTCCCTCCCACCCCTCACCTGTGTCTCCCTCCCCTCCTCACCTGTGTCTCCTCCCCCCTCACCTGTCTCCTCCCCTCCTGTCTCCCTCCCCTCACCTGTGTCTCCTCCCCTCACCTGTGTCTCCCTCCCCTCACCTGTGTCTCCCTCCACCTCCCACCTGTGTCTCTCCTCCACCTCACCTGTGTCTCCCTCCTCCTCCTGTGTCTCCCCTCCCCTCACCTGTGTCTCCCTCCCCCTCACCTGTCTCCCTCCCCCCTCACCTGTGTCTCCTCCTCCTCACCTGTGTCTCCCTCCCTCACCTGTGTCTCCTCCCCTCACCTGTGTCTCCCCTCCACCCTGTGTCTCCCTCCCCTCACCTGTGTCTCCCTCCTCCTCACCTGTGTCTCCCCTCCCCCTCACCTGTGTCTCCCTCCCCCTCACCTGTGTCTCCCTCCCCCTCACCTGTGTCTCCCTCCCCCCCTGTGTCTCCCCTCCCCCCTCCTGTGTCTCCCTCCCCCCCTCACCTGTGTCTCCCTCCCCCTCACCTGTGTCTCCCTCCCCCCTTACCTGTCTCCCTCCCCCCTCACCTGTCTCCCTCCCCTCACCTGTGTCTTGAGCCAATATCTGCCCACCTGCACAGCCCAGTGTATAAATGTTGTGGTTAACCTTTATACTGCTTGATTGCCTGCCTGTGTGCTGGGGGGGGTGGGAGGGAGGGAGGGGGAGTAGGCAGGGAGGGGAGGGCAGATGAAGGAGGGGTAGGGGAGAGACAGATGAGAGGGAGGTGGGATGGTTGGGGTAGTTATTTGTGGGGGAAGGGAAGCAAGAGGGTGGAGGGGATTGGTGGATGTGAAGAGGATGAGGAGGGAGGGGTGGCCCCTGTGAAAGTGTGAACGTCTGGCGCTCGTGGTTGCTCTTGCAGGCGTTCGTGACGTATCAGTATCCGGTTTGTGCTCGGGGCAACAAGTGGATTTATTTACGTTTTGATATTGTGTGTCTGTGTGTGTATTGTGTGTAACGTGACCATATGTGCACAAGAGGTCAAGGGTCACTGTTTAGGTCACAGGTTAAATAATTAGAAGAAAATCAAACCTTTTGGAAGAGTTGTACTGAGGTGAAAGCAACAGGTAAAGGAAAAGTATTTAAAGGTGGATATATCAAGGGAGCGACATGTGTTGGCCAGAGAGAGAGAGAGAAAAAAAAAAAAAAAAAAGAGAGAGAGAGAGAGAGAACAAAAGAGTGAGAGAGAGAGTGTGTGTGTGTATGGTGGTATGCAACAGGTTACTGGGTGAGGAGTCAACATATGAGTTTAGGCTGAAATCTTGTAAATAAAACGTTTTATCATTTCATTTTCCGAGTTATTGGAACTTGTGAGGTTGGTTTTGAACTTTTGGTGTTATTATTTGTTATGATGTTGTTGTTATTGTTATTGTTTTTACTCTTATTATTATTATTATCATTCGTGACAATAAGCACAACTATTCTTTCCAGCACACACACACACACACACACACACATACACACACACACACACACACACACATACACACACACACACACACACACACACACACACACACACACACACACACACACACACACACACACACACACACACACACACACACACACCCACACCACTCCCAACAATGACTAATTAAGGTAACTCTTCTCGCCCTACAGGTGAGGCAGTGCAAATTGTAATATGTTGATGACCGTATATGGCAGCTTGTGATAAGGTTGGTAACATTGTTTATTAAATAGAGTTACAAGGTTGGTATGTGACTGTTTATCAGAAGGTTGCACTCAAGGCATGAGGTTGGTAACAGTGTACATCCATGTAAGGTTGTTATCGTGCTTCGAGGTTGGTATCACTGTTTATAGCTGTAAGTTTGGTACGATTTCTCTGTGGCCGTAAGGTTTTCCAGCCTGTGAGGAGGTTGGTAACACTGCTGAATAATGTAGGACCCTGAATGGAAGGTTGGCAGTATTGAATGTTGTAGTCTGTGAGGAGGTTGGTAACACTGTTTATAGTTGTGAGGTTGGTAACACTGTTTGTAGTTGTGAGGTTGGCCATATTCTATAACTGTGAGGTTGGTAACACTGTTCATAACTGTGAGGTTGGTAACACTGTTCATAACTGTGAGGTTGGTATCACTGTTCATAACTGTGAGGTTGGTATCACTGTTCATAACTGTGAGGTTGGTATCACTGTTCATAACTGTGAGGTTGGTATCACTGTTTATAACTGTAGGTTGGTATCTACTGTTTATAACTGTGAGGTTAGTAACACTGTTTATAACTGTGAGGTTGGTATCACTTCATAACTATGAGGTTGGTAACACTGTTCATTACTGTGAGGTTGGTAACACTGTTCATAACTGTGAGGTTGGTATCACTTCATAACTATGAGGTTGGTAACACTGTTTATAACCATGAGGTTGGTATCACTGTTCATAACTGTGAGGTTGGTAACACTGTTCATAACTGTGAGTTGGTATCACTGTTTATAACTGTGAGGTTGGTATCACTGTTCATAACTGTGAGGTTAGTAACACTGTTCATAACTGTGAGGTTGGTATCACTTCATAACTATGAGGTTGGTAACACTGTTTATAACCATGAGGTTGGTATCACTGTTCATAACTGTAGGTTGGTATCACTGTTCATTACTGTGAGGTTGGTATCACTGTTCATTACTGTGAGGTTGGTATCACTGTTCATTACTGTGGGGTTGGTAACACTGTTTATAACCATGAGGTTGGTATCACTGTTCATTACTGTGAGGTTGGTATCACTATTCATAACTGTGAGGTTGGTATCCTTCATAACTATGAGGTTGGTAACACTGTTTATAATAACCATGAGGTTGGTATCACTGTTCATGACTGTGAGGTTGGTAACACTGCCAGTAAGACTTCACCACACTTTATGTAAGAGTTTTATAAGTGGTTTCCGTGAGAGAAGTGTGTGGTGACGATTACTGTCTCCCGCTCACTTAACTTACAAGTAATAGTTTCCTTAAGGTTTGTCAGCCTGCTAGTTCTTGGTAACACTGTTCTTAGTTAAGGTTGTGCCACCCTTTTGAGTTGGTAACACTGTGTTTAGTTACGCTTCGCCGCCCTGTGAGGGGTTGGTAACACTGTTTTTAGTCACAGTTCGTCGCCCTAGTTGGTAACACTGTAATGTGGTAATGTTGGTAACCCTGTTTATTTACGGAAGAATTGCCACTTTATGAGGAGGTTGGTAGCCCTGTTGGATCACCTGGTGGTTAGGTTGGGTTAGGTTATGGTAGTTTAGGTTAGATTAGGTTGGGTTAGGTTAGGTTATGGTTTGGTTGAGGTTAAGGTTATGGTTTAGGTTATGGTTTGGTTAGGTTGGTGAAGTTTTGGGGCTATGGTTTGGTTAGGTGAGTTGAAGTTTTAGGTTATGGTTTGGTTGGGGTTGGGTTATGGTTTGGTTGGGTTGGTTGGGGTTATGGTTTGGTTTGGTGGTTGGGTGGGTTGAGGTTTGGGTTATGGTTTGGTTGGGTTGGGTTAAGTTTGGGTTGTGGTTTGGTTTGGTTGAGTTGATTGGGTTGGGTTTGGTTATGGTTATGGTTAGGTTAAGTTGGTTTAGGTTATGGTTTGGTTAGGTTAGGTTGATTAGGTTTAGGTTAGGTTTGGGTTATGGTTTGCTAAGTTAAGGTTGGTTTGGTTGGGTTAGGTTGGGTTAAGTTATGGTTTGGTTGGGTTAGGAAATTGTGGTTTGGTTGGGGTTGAATTGGGTGAAGTTAGTTATGGTTTGGTGGTGGGTAGGGTTATGGTTTGGTGGGTTAGGTTAAGTTGAGGTTGAAATTATGGTTTGGTTGGGTGAGGTTAGTTTTAGGTTATGGTTTGGTTGGAGTTAGGGTTAAGTTTGGATTGTGGTTTGGTTGAGTTGAGTTAGGTGAGTTTGAGTTGTCGGTTTGGTTGAGTGGGTTGGGTGGAGGTTAAAGTTATGGTTTGGTTGGGTTAGGGATTAAGGTATGGTTTGGTTGAGTTAGGTTAAGTTATAGTTTGGTTGGGTTAAGATTAAGATTATGGTTTGGTTAGGATTATAATTGAAGTTAAGGTTAGGATTAAATAACTTTAAGGTGACAGGCAACTCTGTTTATTTACACGAGATTCATCAGTCTCAGTCTGTCAGGAAGGTTACAAACACAACAACAATAACAACAACAACACTAACAACAACAACAACAACAACACTAACTATAACCCCTGTGTTGTTATACACCTATTTGGGCCGTCAGGTTTACTAGCCTGTGAAGAAATTGGCAAACCTGCAGGAAGAAGCAACACGACTTAAGTTTATAAGTAATATATATATCACACACACACACACACACACACACACACACACACACACACACACACACACACACACACACACACACAGCTCCCCGTAAAGTAAACACACACACACACACACACACACACACACACACACACACACACACACACACACACACAGGTCCCCCGTAAGTACACACACACACACACACACACACACACACACACAGGTCCCCCGTAAAGACACACACACACACACACACACACACACACACACACACACACAGGTCCCCGTAAAGTACACGCACACACAGGTCCCGTAAAGTACACACACACACACACACACACGGGTCGTAAAGTACACACGCGCACACACACACACACACACACACACACACACACACACACACACACACATGTCCCCGTAAACACACACACACACACACACACACACACACACACACACACACACACACATGTCCCCGAAAGTACACACACACACACACACACACACACACACACACACACACACACACACACACACACACACACACACAGGTCCCGTAAAGTCACACACACACACACACACACACACACACAGGTCCCCCGTAAGTAACACACACACACACACACACACACACACACACACACACACACACACACACACACACACACACACACACACAGGTCCCCATAAGTACACACACACACACACACACACACACACACACACACACACACACACACACACACACACACACACACACACACACACAGGTCCCGTAAAGCACACACACACACACACACACACACACACACACACACACACACACACACACACACACACACACACACACACACACACACACACACACAGGTCCCCGTAAAGCAACACACACACACACACACACACACACACACACACACACACACACACACAACCAGCTGTATAGTATTTACTCTTCTTGTATAGTTCATTTTAAGAGGATTATGGGTCTTATTTTAACATTGTGGTGTATGGTAGTAGCTGGTTGTTAGGAGGGTTTGTAGTGGTTAGAGGGTTGTAGTGGTTGTTAGGAGGGTTGTAGTGGTTGTTAGAGGTTGTAGTGGTTGTTAGGAGGGTTGTAGTGGTTGTTAGAGGGTTGTAGTGGTTGATAGGAGGGTGTAGTGGTTGTTAGGAGGTTGTAGTGGTTGTTAGGGTTGTGTGGTTGTTAGGAGGGTTGTAGTGTTGTTAGGAGGGTTGTAGTGGTTGTTAGAGGGTTGTAGTGGTTGTTAGAGGTTGTAGTGGTTGTTAGAGGGTTGTAGTGGTTGTTGGGAGGTTGCAGTGGTTGTTAGTATGTAGTAGCTGGTTGTTAGAGGGTTGTAGTGGTTGTCAGAGGGTTGTAGTGGTTGTTAGGGGTTGTAGTGGTTGTTAGGAGGGTTGTAGTGGTTTTAGAGGGTTGTAGTGGTTGTTAGGAGGGTTGTAGTGGTTGTTAGAGGGTTGTAGTTGTTGATAAGGAGGGTTGTAGTGGTTGTTAGGAAGGGTTGTAGTGGTTATTAAGAGTAATAGTAGTTGTTAGAGAGTTGTAGCTAATTGTTAAAAATTGAATTGGTTGTTAGGAGGTTGTAGTGGTTGGTAAGATTGTAGTAATTTATTGAAGAATTGTAGTGGTTTGTTAAAGTTGTAGTGGTTGTTAAATTGTAGTAATTGTTAGAAGTTGTAATGTTGATAAGTTATATTAATTATTTGTTAGAAAGTTATAGTGGTTGTTAGAAGGTTGTAGTAATTGTTGAAGGTTGTAGTGGTTGTTAGGGATTGTAGTGGTTGATAGAGGTTGTAGTGGTTGTTGAGAGAATTAGTTTGTTGAAGGTTGTGTGTTGTTGAGGGTTGTAGTAATTTGTTAGGGGGTGTGATGGTTGATAGAAGGTTGTGATGATTTGATAGGAGGGTTGTAGTGGTTGTTGGGGTTGTAGTGGTTGATAGGAGGTTGTGATGGTTGTTAGGGTTGTAGTGGTTGTTAGGGTGGTTGTTAAGGGAGGGTTGTGGTGGTTGTTAGAGGTTGTAGTGGTTGATAGGAGGGTTGTAGTGGTTTGTTAGGAGGTTGTAGTGGTTGTTGGGAGGGTTGTAGTGGTTGTTAGGAGGGTTGTAATGGTTGATAGGAGGGTTGTAGTGGTTGTTAGGAGGGTTGTAGTGGTTGTTAGAGGATTGTGGTGGTTGCTAGAAGGGTTGTAGTGGTTGTTAGGAGAGGTTGTAGTGGTTGATAGGAGGGTTGTAGTGGTTGTAGTTCTTAAGGGTTGTATTAGTGTTGTGTGGATATGAGCATTATGAGGCATTTGTGAGCATCATGAGGAATTTGTGAGCATTTCGGCATTTCCGAACATTATGAGAATCTTTGAGCATTTGTAGGTATTATATGGGCATTTGGAGCATTAGATAACATTTATGAGAAGTGGTGAGCATTATGAGCATTTCTGAAAATTAGTAAGCATTATGAAAACTTCTGGGACCATTATGAGAATCTGTGAATATTATGAGCATTTGGGATCATCCTGAGCATTAGTGAGCATTTGTTAGCATTACGAGAATTTATGACGAACCTTGATATTGAAAGTATTGATGGCAAAAAACCAAACTATTGTAGGATTTCTTGGAGCGTTAGTGAGCATTGTGATCATACGCCGCACGCTCCTCTGATAGCGGTCAACTTAGAGGTTAAACAGAAGCAACAAGTATTAATTATAACGGAGTAACTGGCCAAATGATTATGTCATTGTCTATATTCTCTATCTGTCAGCTCATTAAATATCATATTCCATTTTAAAACATCTACTAATCTACCTGTACTAATCTGATTAAACTAATCTACCTGTACTAATCTGACTAAACTAATCTGCCTGTACTAACCGACTAAAACTAATCTACCTGTACTAATCTTGACTAAACAAATTTACCTGTACTAATCTGACTAAACATCTACCTGTACTAATCTGACTAAACAAATTTACCTGTACTAATCTGACTAAACAAATTTACTTGTACTAATCTGACGAAACAAATTTATATACAGTACTAATCTGACAAACTAATCTACCTGTACTAATCTGACTAAACAAATCTACCTGTACTAATCTGACTAAACCTGTACTACAGTTTCTTCTTTTCTCCAGGGGAACTAAAGTATCTACCTGTACTAATCTACCTGTGCCTTAATTAACCTGCCAGACTTACCACCTCACTGTCATCATTAATAAACTCACTTAAAAAAAAAAATAAGCAACTTGGCTAACGTACAGGCGGCACCATAGATATAGTGAAGGTACAGGTCACTATTGCCATTTATATGGTGACTAATCAGAGTTTATCTGTGTCAGGCACCATTGAACGACGCCACTAACCTCACCACCTTCTCATGGTGTGTTAACTACCCCGTGGCGCCTTAAGTTAGTTTACGTGTTGGTGCTTCATCTGTAAATTGTTAATGGTAGACGTGTGGTGCTTTTTGGGGTGGGGTGAGGGGAGATAGGGTGGGGGTATGGGGGAGATAGTGATGGGGGTAATGGGGGGAGATAGTGGTATGGGGGATAGTGGTGTGGGGGTGGGAATGGGGGAGATAGTGTGGGGAATGGGGAGATAGTGGTGTGGGGATTGGAGTGATTATGACGTCGCGCTGGGTGTGGGAGTGAGGATTATGACGTCATAGCTGGGGTGTAGGAGGAGGATTATGACGTCATAGCTGGGGTGTAGTGGAGGATTATGACGTCATAGCTGGGGTGTAGGGAGGAGGATTAAACGTCACAGCTGGGGTGTAGGAGTGAGGATTATGACGTCATAGCTGGGGGTGTAGGTGGAGATTATGACGTCATAGCTGGTGTAGGAGTGAGGATTATGACGTCATAGCTGGGGGTGTAGGAGTGAGAGAGAGAGAGAGAGAGAGAGAGAGAGAGAGAGAGAGAGAGAGAGAGAGACCTGTGGCTTGAGAGTTACAGTGACGTGAAGTAGACAGGTAAACTGGTCCTATTAATTAACCATAGATTTCACTCTGGTCGATAATCAACTCATATTTAAAGGTAAACTTACGACTCTTCACCTGGAGCTCATTAGGTAAGGTTGCTTAATCCCAAGTAAGTGTAAGTCAAGTTTTTTTCAGTATGGTTGATTTTATATATATAATACATGGTTTTTAACTCCAGTCGGTCCTAGGGAAATATTTTAATCCCAGTTCGGTGAATGTTATTAAAAGTTTTTCGAAAATTTTGGAGTTTTTATATAATTTTTAGTTGAATTTTGTTGGTGAGTTTTGATTTATGAAGACTATTAAGGAACTACAGCGGGTCACACTGGGCAGTCCTGCTTACACCCAACCCCTATTGCTCATATATCCATCCAACCTACAGTATGTTTGAAGCTATCCAGCGTATTAGAGTTAATGATGATGTTTGGTAACTTGTTCCAGTCGTCCACTAATCTATTTCAAACCAATGTTGACCTATTTCGCGCCTAAATCTAAATTTGTCTAATTTAAAACCATTCCTACGAGTTCGCTCCTGGTTGGATAGTTTGAATACCTTTGTAATGTCATCACCTTTGTTTACCCCGACTCATTTATAACATCTTCATCATATCGCCTCTCTCACGTCTCGAGGACTGTAAATAAGATGCTTTAACCTGTCTCTATACTCAAGGTTCATAATGCCCGATTAGTCTTGTCATTCTCCTCTGAATTTTTCCAAGAGATTCTATATCCATTCTGTAGTACGGTGACCAGAACTGACTGCGTAATCCAAGTGAGGTCTCCACAAGCGGCAAGATAGTTTTAGGATAACCTCGCTAGTCTTGTAACTAATAATTCTTTTGTATGAACCCAAGTACTTTATTAGCCTTGTTTTCGAGCAAAACACATTGTTTACTTGGCTTAAGATTCGCTTATCATTACTCCAAATCTTTCTGAGTCGAATCTCTCTGTAACATCGTTGTTCATCTGGTTTCGTTTACATCTCCTAGACTAAGTACTTTACATTTGTCCACATTGAATTTCATCCGCCATTTTGAGACCCTCTAATTTTTTTTTTAGATTCCTGTAGTTTTGTGGAGCCCTCGTCAGATTTAATTACACGCCCTTATTTTAGTGTCATCAACAAATTTACTTATGTTGCTGTCTACGCCAATATCTATGTCATATATGTTTATAATAAATAATATGGTCCAATGCTGGGACACTCCACCAAGTGACGTTGCTCCAATTGGATGAAGTACCGTTAATGCTCACTCGCTGTTTATGTCCTTAACCACGCCCTAATCATTTTAGAATATCTCCCAATGCCAAGCCTCCACTTTCTTATTAGTCCTTTCGTGGGACTCAAACTTTGCTAAATCAGATATACCACATCATAGTCGTGCCCATCGTCCAATGATTCGAAAACAGCTGAAAAGAATGTTAATAGATTAGTCAGACATGAACGCCCTCTTATGAAGCCATGTTGAAATCTTTAATCAACTTGTGCTTCTCCAGGTGATTTTGAATAGAGTTTGAAATGATTTCTTCCAGTCATTTGCCTACAATTGATGTTAAACTGATTGGACGGTAGTTTAAATTCACTTCATATCTATAACAGAAAAATTCTTCAACCTAATTTATAATTGACTGTACCTCAACACCTGACATTATACTGACTCACTCACTTACTTTCTTTTTTTTTTTTCTCTGTATCTTATTCTCACACACACACACACACACACACACACACACACACACACACACACACACACACACAATGGAGCATCAGGGCTAGAGATCATCTGGGTCTGTCACTGTAAATAGACTCTTCCTCCTTCATCCTCCCCTCTCCTTCCTCACTTCCCTCCCTCCTCCCCTCCCTCCCTCCCTCCCTCACCTCCCCTCCTCCCTCCCCCTCCCTCACCTCCTTCCCTCACCTCCTCCTCCACCTCTCCTTCCCCTCACCTCCCTCCACCTCCCCTCCCCTCCCTCTCGTCCCTCACCCCCCCTCACCTCCCCTCCCTCACCTCTTCTTCTGTCTCTCACCTCACCACCTTTACAAGGACGTCTATCGCCCTCTTGTAAGACTCAGAGAGAGAGAGAGAGAGAGAGAGAGAGAGAGAGAGAGAGAGAGAGCCTTAGTTCCTGTAGTTCATATATTGCAGACTGCCTCCCCCTTCCTCCTCCCCCACCCTCTCCTCCCCCTCCCTCCTCCCCCACCCTCTCCTCCCCTCCCTCCTCCCCACCCTCTCCTCCCCTCCCTCCTCCCCACCCTCTCCTCCCCTCCCCTCCCCCCCCCTCCCCTTCCCCCCTCCCTTTACCTCATCCCTCCCCAACCCTCCACCTTCCCCTCCCCCCCCCCTCCCCCCCCTTCCCGTTGTCATCTGTTGAGAGTAATTGATGATGTTTACGCCAGCCAGTGTGTTTATCCTCTGTCTGTCTCTATGTCTGTGTCTGTGTGTGTGTGTGTGTGTGTGTGTGTGTGTCTGTGTGTGTGTTTTTTGTGTGTGTGTGTGTGTGTGTGTGTGTGTCCATCTCTCTCTCTCTTCCTCTCTGTCTTCCTACTACCTCTCTGTCTCATCCCACGTGCTTCTCTCCGTCTATCTCTCTGTTAACCTTTCTGTACATACCTGGAGGTGGTAGCAATGACCCGCCATCTGTTAGAAGTTGATTAATCCCGCACATGCAACACCTGTGTCTGCCTCCCTCCCCTCCCCTACCCTCCCCTCCCTCCCTCCTCCTCCTCCCCTCCTCCCTCCCTCCTCCTCTCTCTCCCTCCTCCCTCCTCCCTCCCTCCCTCCCTCCCTCCTCCTCCCTCCCCTCCTCCTCCTCCCCTCCCTCCTCCCCTCCTCCCCCCCTCCCTCCCTCCCTCCCCTCCCCCTCCCTCCCTCCTCCCCCCTCCCTCCTCCTCCTCCCTCCCTCCCTCCCCTCCCTCCCTCCCTCCCTCCCTCCCTCCCTCCCCTCCCTCCATCTCTCCCTCTCTCCCTCCCTCCCTCCCTCCCTCCTCCCTCCTCCCCCCCTCCCTCCCTCCCTCCCCTCCCTCCAGCAGGTGACTTCACGTGACTGCTTTGAGACTTTGTTAATTACAGTATATAACAACCTTAATGCAACCTTAGAACCTACTGCCAATGACTCCAGCGACATCTTGACTCATTTCCATCTTGACTCATTATGACCCATCTGATCATTGTGACTCATCTTGACTCAGTTGACTCATGACATTCATCTGGAAAAGTATTGAAGCATGACATTATCCTCCATAGCAACAGTAGACAGACAGCAAGTAACAACAGTAGACAGGCAACAGCAACAACAGTAGACAGGCAACAGAACAACAGTAGACAGGCAACAGAAACAACAGTAGAAAGGCAACAAGACAGGCAACAGTAACAACAGTAGACGAGCAACAGTAACGACAGTAGACAGAAGCCAGGAAAGGTTGAGAATCAACAGAAGGGCGGGAGGGAGAGGTTAAGAGT
>NW_024752133.1:35000-40000 GCF_018991925.1 Homarus americanus
CTGTGTGTTCAGGTGTGTGTGTGTGTGTGTGTGTGTTCATGTGTCTCTCTCTGTGTGTGTGTGTTCTTGTAGTATGTGTGTGTGTGTATGTGTGTAAAGAATGTTTCAAAGGATGTTACAGACCAGAATATACTGAACAGTTTTAAGTTCAAGGCTTAAAATTGACAAAACATTGACATTTAAGAACGTAAACACACACACACACACACACACACACACACACACACACACACACACACACACACACACGTTCCAAACAAACACCCCCCCTTCCCTACCCCCCCATCCACTACCCGAACCCCACCACATATCCACTCCACACCCCCCCCCACCCTTCATTCCCCATCCCCGTCCTACCCTCACCCATCCCCTACCCACCCACAAACACCCTTTTCCTTCACCCCACTTACCTTTCCCCCCTACCTTCTTCCCCCACCTTCTCCCCTCCTTACCTTCTCCCCCCCATCTTCCCCCCCACCTTCTCCCCCCCACCTTCTCCACCTTCTCCCCCCATTCCTTCTCCCCTCACCTTCTCCCCCATCTTCCCTCACCCTCACTTCTCCCCACCTTCTCCTCACCCCCTCAACTAAACCTGTGTAATAATGTTCTCTCAGGTGAAAGCAAAACCCCGAACACCTGGAGAATGATAACACGTTCAGGTACACGCTCAGGTCTCAGGTAATAGACAGTAAAGAACCTAGGTGGTGACGACCTACTTACCTGTCACCTGCTAATTGGCTCTTGAGTTGCTAAGGTGAGGAGGGAAGGAAGGTGAGGAGGGGAGGAGACGGAAGATTCGGGTCGACCTGGTGTTATGAGTCGAAGTTCTTAGTTCACTTAGCACCAGTTAGGAGACAAAATAACACTGAGATTCTACCTTAACTAGATACGTTCACTTAGCACCAGTTAGGAGCAAAATTAACACTTAGACTCTACCTTAACTAGATACGTTCACTTAGCACCAGTTAGGAGACAAAATTAACACTGAGATTCTCTACTCAACTAGATACGTCTACTTAGCACCAGTTAGGAGACAAAATTAACACTTAGACTCTACCTTAACTAGATACGTTCACTTAGCACCAGTTAGGAGACAAAATTAACACTGAGATTCTACCTTAACTAGATACGTTCACTTAGCACCAGTTAGGAGACAAAATTAACACTTAGACTCCACCTTAACTAGATACGTTCACTTAGCACCAGTTAGAGACAAAATTAACACCGAGACTCTACCTTAACTAGATACGTCCACTTAGCACCAGTTAGGAGACAAAATTAACACTGAGACTCTACCTTAACTAGATACGTTCACTTAGCACCAGTTAGAGACAAAATTAACACTGAGACTTCATTTTAACTAGATACGTTCACTTAGCACCAGTTAGAGACAAAATTAACACTGAGAGTCTACCTTAACTAGATACGTTCACTTAGCACCAGTTGGAGACAATTAACACTGAGAGTCTACCTTAACTAGATACGTCCACTTAGCACCAGTTAGGAGCAAAATTAACACTTAGACCTCACCTAACTAGATACGTTCACTTAGCACCAGTTAGGAGACAAAATTAACACTGAGATTCTACCTAACTAGATACGTTCACTTAGCACCAGTTAGGAGACAAAATTAACACTTAGACTCTACCTTAACTAGATACGTTCACTTAGCACCAGTTAGAGACAAAATTAACACTGAGACTCTACCTTAACTAGACACGTTCACTTAGCACCAGTTGGAGACAAAAACTAACACTGAGACTCTACCTAACTAGATACGTTCACTTAGCACCAGTTAGGAGACAAAATTAACACTGAGACTCTACCTTAACTAGATACGTTCACTTAGCACCAGTTAGGAGACAAAATTAACACTGAGAGTCTACCTTAACTAGATACGTTCACTTAGCACCAGTTGGAGACAAATTAACACTGAGTCTACCTTAACTAGATACGTTCACTTAGCACCAGTTAGGAGACAAAATTAACACTTAGACTCTACCTAACTAGATACGTTCACTTAGCACCAGTTAGGAGAAAAATTAACACTGAGATTCTACCTAACTAGATACGTTCAGTTATAACACACATTCTACCTAACATACTGTCTACAGTACCTAAATTAACCTTCCAACAGCTCCAATAATAATAATAATAAATATAAAAATAAAAAAAAAAATAAAGTATTAATATTAAAATAATAAATAAATTAGTAAAAAAATTATTATGTTGAAGAAAATTATCTTGACAAACACTTTATACTCTCACCTGTCACCTGTACACCTGTTACCTGTACACCTGTCACCTGTACACCTGTCACCTTGTACACCTGTCACCTGTACACTTGTTACCTGTACACCTGTCACCTATTACTTGTACACCTGTCACCTGTACACCTGTCACTGTTACCTGTACACCTGTCACCTGTACACTTGTTACCTGTACACCTGTCACCTGTACACCTGTTACCTGTCGCCTGTACCCTGTCACCTGTACATCTGTCACCTGTACACTTGTCACCTGTACACCTGTTACCTGTACACCTGTCACCTGTACACCTGTCACCTGTACATATGTCACCTGTACCCCTGTTACCTGTACATCTGTTACCTGTACACCTGTCATCTGTACACCTGTTACCTGTACACCTGTCACCTGTACACCTGTCACCTGTACATGCCACCTGTACCCTGTTACCTGTACATCTGTGCACCTGTCACCTGTACACCTATTACCTGTTATCTGTACACCTGTTACCTGTACATCTGTACACCCAATCCTGTACACCTGTCACCTGTACACTTGTTACCTGTACACCTGTCACCATACTTGGACACCTGTCACCTGTACACCTGTCACCTGTTACCTGTACACCTGTCACCTGTACAATTGTTACCTTCACCTGTCACCTGTACACCTGTTACCTGTCGCCTGTACTCCTGTCACCTGTACATCTGTCACCTGTCACCTGTACACCTGTTACCTGTACACCTGTCACCTGTACACCTGTCACCTGTACATATGTCACCTGTACCCTGTTACCTGTACATGTTACCTGTACACCTGTCATCTGTACACCTGTCACCTGTACACCTGTCACCTGTACACCTATACCTGTACAGCCACCTGTACCCTGTTACCTGTACATCTTGCACCTGTCACCTGTACACCTATTACCTGTTATATGTACACCTTCACCTTACATCTGTACACTAATACCTGTACACCTGTCACCTGTACACCTGTCACCTGTACACCAGTCTTATTACGCCTGTTGAACGTATTCTTTAAAGAGGTCACGTTAACTCGACAACTGCGTACTTCTCTCTCTCTCTCTCTCCTCAAGTCGTCCTGAGAGTAATGTGACTTTGATGTGGCTCTGATGATGTGACTAATGGTGTGGTTCTGATGTGACTTGATTTGGCTATGTTGTGATTCATGTTAGTCTGGTGATGTGACGTTGATGGTGTGGCTCTTAAGTGTCTCTGATGTGGCTTTAATGTGACTCTGATGTTACTGATGTGGCTCCTCTCCCCTGCCTTTCCTAACCTTACTGATGGGATTTTTTCTTAGTATTTGGGATAATTTTTGTTGTTGTTGTTGTTGTTGTGGGTGAGGGAAATATTTAAGTCACCGTACTCAAGGGGTTAAGTCATAGTACTCAAGGGGTTAAGTCATAGTACTCAAGGGGTTAAGTCATAGTACTCAAGGGGTTAAGTCATAGTACTCAAGGGGTTAAGTCATAGTACTCAAGGGTTAAGTCATAGTACTCAGGGTTAAGTCATAGTACTCAGGGTTAAGTCATAGTACTCAAGGGGCTAAGTCATAGTTATGCTGTGATACTCTGCCATAATGCTGCACTGTAATGCTGTAATTTGGTGTTATACTGTGATGCCCTGCCATAATGCTGCACTGTAATGCTGTAATTTGGTGTTATACTGTGATGCCCTGCCATAATGCTGCACTGTAATGCTGTAATATGTTGTTACGCTGTGATACTCTGCCATAATGCTGCACTGTAATGCTGTAATATGGTGTTACCTGTGATACTCTGCCATAATGCTGTACTGTAATGCTGTAATATGGTGTTATGCTGTGATACTCTGCCATAATGCTGCACTGTAATGCTGTAATATGGTGTTATATGTGATACCCTGCCATAATGCTGATTGTAATGCTGTAATATGGTGTTATAATGTGATACCCTGCCATAATGCTGATTGTAACTCTCTGTAATATGACATTATGCTGTGATTTTATGCCGTAAAGTTACAGTGTGTTGCTTTAATGCTGTGTATTGCTGTACTTTACTGTATTGCGGCATGACCTAGCCTGAATTACTGCCTCAGGTCATGTAAGAATGTATAAAACTAATTAATAAACTGTCCGTGGTTGTGTGTGTCGTGATTGTATGTGTCCGTGATTGTATGTGTCCGTGATTGTATGTGTCCGTGATTGTGTATGTCCGTGATTGTATGTGTCCGTGATTGTGTATGTCCGTGATTGTATGTGTCCGTGATTGTATGTGTCCGTGATTGAGTGTGTCGTTGTGTATGTCCGTGATTTGTGTGTCCGTGATTGTATGTGTCCGTGATTGATGTGTGTGTTATGTGTCCGTGATTGTGTATGTCCGTGATTGTATGTGTCCGTGATTGAGTGTGTCCGTGATTGTATGTCCGTGATTGTGTATGTCCGTGATTGTATGTGTCCGTGATTGGTGTGTCCGTGATTGTATGTGTCGTGATTGAGTGTGTCGTGATTGTGTATGTCCGTGATTGTATGTGTCCGTGATTGAGTGTGTCCGTGATTATGTATGGATTTATGTGTCTGATTGTATGTCTGTGATTGTGTATGTCCGTGATTGTATGTGTCCGTGATTGTGTATGTCCGTGATTGAGTGTGTCCGTGATTGAGTGTGTCCGTGATTGTGTATGTCGTATGTGTGTCCGTGATTGTATGTGTCCGTGATTGTATGTGTCCGTGATTGTGTATGTCCGTGA
>NW_024752133.1:45000-50000 GCF_018991925.1 Homarus americanus
GTGTAAAATTATTAGTGTGGTGTAAATTATTCGTGTGGTGTTGTAAATATTAGTGTGGTACAGAAATCACTAGTGTGGTGTTGTAAATCTTGGGGTGTGGTGTAAATCATATGTGAGAAGCGAAATCATTAGTGTGGTGTTGTAAAACTGTTATGTCAAAGGTAAATTATTAGTGGTAAGGTAAATCATTAGTGTGGTAAAAATCATTAGTGTGGTACAAATCATTAGTGTGGTGTGTAAATTGTCAGTGTGGTGTTGTAAATTAATGGGTGTAAATTATTAGTGGTGTTGTAACTCATTATGTAGTGTAAATTAGTGTGGTGGTGTAAATTATTAGTGTGGTGTTGTAAATCATTAGTGTGGTGTTGTAAATTATTAGTGTGGTGTTGTAAATTATTAGTGTGGTGGTGAAAATTATTTGTGTGGTGGTTTAAATCATTAGTATGGTGTTGTAAATCCTAAGTGTGGCGTTGTAAATCATTAGTGTGGTGTTGTAAATCATTAGTGTGGTGTAAATCATTAGTGTGGTGTTGTAAATCATTAGTGTGGTGTTGTAAATCATAAGTGTCGTGTAAATTATTAGTGTGGTGTTGTAAATCATTAGTGTGGGTGTTGTAAATCATTAGTGTGGTGTAAATCATTAGTGTGGTGTTGTAAATCATTAGTGTGGTGTTGTAAATCATAAGTGTCGTGTAAATTATTAGTGTCGTGTTGTAAATCATTAGTGTGGTGTTGTAAATCATTAGTGTGGTGTTGTAAATCATTAGTGTGGTGTTGTAAATCATTAGTGTGGTGTAAATCATTAGTGTGGTGTTGTAAATTATTAGTGTGGTGTTGTAAATTATTAGTGTGGTGTAAATTATTAGTGTGGTGTTGTAAATTATTAGTGTGTTGTAAATTATTAGTGTGGTGTAAATTATTAGCGTGGTGTTGTAAATTATTAGTGTGGTGTTGTAATTTTTTAGTGTGGTGTTGTAAATCATTAGTGTGGTAAATCATAAGTGTGGTGCTGTTAATATTAGTGGTGTTAAATCATTAAAAGCAAATACAGGAAAGTTGTAAATTATTAGTGTGGTGTTGTAATTTATTAGTGTGGTGTTGTAAATCATTAGTGTGGTGTTGTAAATTATTAGTGTGGTGTTGTAAATTATTAGTGTGGTGTTGTAAATTATTAGTGTGGTGTTGTAAATTTTTAGTGTGGTGTTGTAAATCATTAGTGTGGTGTTGTAAATTATTAGTGTGGTGTTGTAAATCATTAGTGTGGTGTTGTAAATTATTAGTGTGGTGTTGTAAATTATTAGTGTGGTGTTGTAAATCATTAGTGTGGTGTTGTAAATCATTAGTGTGGTGTTGTAAATCATAAGTGTGGTGTTGTAAATCATTATGTGGTGTTGTAAATCACAGTGGTAAATTATTAGTGTGTTGTAAATCATTAGTGTGGTGTTAAAATCATTAGTGTGGTGTGTAAATTATTTGTGTGGTGGCTTAAATCATTAGTGTGGTGTTGTAAATCATTAGTGTGGTGTTGTAAATTATTAGTGTGGTGTAAATTATTAGTGTGGTGTAAATTATTAGTGTGGTGTTGTAAATTATTAGTGTGGTGTAAATTATTAGTGTGGTGTTGTAAATCATTAGTGTGGTGTTGTAAATTATTAGTGTGGTGTAAATTATTAGTGTGGTGTTGTAAATTATTAGTGTGGTGTTGTAAATTATTAGTGTGGTGTAAATTATTAGTGTGGTGTTTTAAATCATAAGTGTCGTGTAAATTATTAGTGTGGTGTTGTAAATCATTAGTGTGGTGTTGTAAATTATTAGTGTGGTGTAAATCATTAGTGTGGTGTTGTAAATTATTAGTGTGGTGTTGTAAATCATTAGTGTGGTGTAAATCATTAATGTAAATAAGTAGTAATGTGACTTATACGTCTGAATGCTGTAAATTAATCCTCCTTGTGCTGTAAATATTGTGTAAGTTTTTCTCTTTTACAATAATCTTTCTTTTTCATGAGTAATTTGTAAATACAATTAATTTACTTGATAACTAACATGTAAATGATTCCTGCAGTAGTTATTTGCCATGCTGTAAATTACTCTTATTTATAAGTGACACGAGTTAAGGAAATTTTAAGTGTTAATAAATAATAATATTTACAATTGCTCTTAGCCGGAACGGAAGTCTTTTAAAGAAGGAAATGTCGTTTAAATTCTTCCCTAACGTCTATTTCGTAAACCAGTTTTGCCCTTAAGCGAAGTAAATTAATAAGGAAGTAATTAATTCAAGCATAATTGGTAATTAGGATCGTAGTTTGATGGTAATTAGTAATATTGTAATGTCAAAATTCTTTTCCCGACAACACCAAGCCGGAAGCCATATTGTCGAATTGAGTTTGTTGGTAAATTTTTCCCTCTAAAATTGTTGTATTTTCGTATGTTTGTTATTATTAATCACTGTAAAATATATGTGGGTGATTATTATTATTTTTTATTACATTATGGAGAGTTTGGTTACGGAATTCAGTTAATTGTAGGAGTTTAGTAATAATTATGATTTTGTGTTGACATGGGAACGTGAGAGTTCATGGCGTTGGCAAGACGTGTTGGTCAAGACTCCATTATCAACGCTAATTTACTTATTCTGTGCGGTGTTTTATTCAATCTGGACATACATTTTAGGACCAACAACATACGGATTCGGTGTAGAAGTGCGTAGATAAGTTACGAAGTGGTTGGTGGACGTTGGCTTGGGTTCTTCTGACTTAAGGTAAAGAATAACAATTTTCGTTATAATATTTTCTGAATTAATGGAGATGTAAAGGAAGAAATAATTAATTTTTTTTATTGGTTTATATTATATAATCGTTATTTACCTTCGTAGATTAATATTTTTGTGGTTAACGTAGAAATTAAGTGAAAGTTATGAGTTTTGGACGGAGGGAATTCAGGTTGTAAACAATATTGACATTTAATGACTTTTAAAAGACTAATGCGCGTTATTTTTTATTTGTTTGGTTATTTAGTATTTTATTTACGTTATTCCTGCTTCGCCTTCATCATGTAATCACTTAGGTCGAATAAATACCTACATAACGATAGATATTTGATGTATTGAAGTGAATTAACGAATAGATTAGCAGTTTAACTCGCTGGTCTGGTCAAAACTATATGTACATTAATGTGTGTTTAGGTATAATTAATGTTTAAAATTAGAAAAAAAATATACAAAATTCGTCCTGTATATTTTTTTAAGAGGAAACTTACGAAAAAAAATTATGAAAAAAATTGTTAAAACGAATTTGTT
The DNA here is from genome assembly GCF_018991925.1 of Homarus americanus. Lineage (NCBI taxonomy): Eukaryota > Metazoa > Arthropoda > Malacostraca > Decapoda > Nephropidae > Homarus > Homarus americanus. The sequence continues at coordinate 48,296 of NW_024752133.1, forward strand.
TTAAGCGGTATTATTATCGGTAATAATTATTGTGGGGAAAAAAATAAAAAAAAAATAAATTACAAAAACTAACATTGTGTTCTGCTAAATTTTGGGAAAAGTGAAGGAATTTTATATATATTTTTTTTAAGTTAAGTAATATAAGTGTAGTGGGTACTGGACAATGGGCTACTTCCGCCTCCGCCTCCAGCCAATCAAAATAAACCAGTAGTCAATGTGAGTTTGTCAAGAAAGTTCCAAAGTTTGTTGATGTTATATATATTTTTTGTGTTGGTTTTTTCTATAGTAGACATTTTTAACTCTCGTAGAAGTTATGTAAAGGAATGGAAGCTTAGTAAGACAAGTCAAAGTTACATGAACCTAAACTATGTTGCTTTTATTTAATTTATTTAATTTATTTATTTTTTTATTTTATTTTACCTATTTATTTATTTATTTATTTATTTATTTATTTATTTATCATTTCACCATTTATATCCTCACTAGCCAAAGTTCGTGTGGTTGGACTGTACTTTGGTAAATGTATTGCCTATAGTTACAGTTAAGTACGGGTGGAAACTTAGGAGAACTCTGGAGGACAATTGTTATGTTAGGTATAGTGTAACTCGTGTGTCTCGGGCCCGGGATTGAACCCAGGACACGGTATTGAGAGATAATCGTGTTGCCATTGTATCACTCATGAAGCACTGTTGTACGACTCATGAAGCACTGTTGTACGACTCATGAAGCACTGTTGTACGACCGAAGTTTACCTGAAGCACTGTTGTACACTCATGAAGCACGTTGTACGACTCCAGAAGCACTGTTGTACGACTCTGAAGCCTTTGTACGACTCCTGAAGCACTGTTGTACGACTCATGAAGCACTGTTGTACCACTCATGACACTGTAACACTGTTGTACCACTCATGAAGCACTGTTGTACCCTCCAGAAGCACTGTTGTACCACTCAGAAGCACTGTTGTACCACTCATGAAACACTGTTGTACCACTCATGAAGCACTGTTGTACCACTCATGAAGCACTGTTGTACCACTCATGAAGCACTGTTGTACCACTCGCAGAAGCACTGTTGTACGACTCATGAAGCACTGTTGTACCACTCATGAAGCACTGTTGTACCACCACCACCCAAGCACTGTTGTACCACTCATGAAGCACTGTTGTACCACCATGAAGCACTGTTGTACCACTCCTACTCATGAAGCACTGTTGTACCACCAGAAGCACTGTTGTCCACTCATGAAGCCTTGTACACCAGCACTGTTGTACCACTCATGAAGCACTGTTGTACCACTCATGAAGCACTGTTGTACCACTCCGACCACTGTTGCACACTCATGAGCACTGTTGTACCACTCAGAAGCACTGTTTAACTCATGAGCACTGTTGTACCACTCATGAAGCACTGTTGTACCACTCGCTGAAGCACTGTTGTACCACTCCAGAAGCACTGTTGTACCACTCATGAAGCACTGTTGTACCACACTCATAAGCACTGTTGTACCACTCATAGCACTGTTGTACGACTCATGAAGCACTGTTGTACCACTCATGAAGCACTGTTGTACGACTCGCAGAAGCACTGTTGTACCACTCATGAAAGCACTGTTGTACGACTCATGAAGCACTGTTGTACCACTCGTGAAGCACTGTTGTACCACTCCAGAAGCACTGTTGTACCACTCTGAAGCACTGTTGTACCA
>NW_024752133.1:55000-135257 GCF_018991925.1 Homarus americanus
GTCAGGATGGTTTGTGTGGTGGTGTCAGGTTGGTTTGTGTGGTGGTGTCAGGATGGTTTGTGTGGTGGTGTCAGGTTGGTCTGTGTGGTGGTGTCAGGATGGTTTGTGTGGTGTGTCAGGATGGTTGTGTGGTGGTGTCAGGTTGGTCTGTGTGGTGGTGTCAGGATGGTTTGTGTGGTGGTGTCAGGATGGTTTGTGTGGTGGTGTCAGGATGGTTTGTGTGGTGGTGTCAGGTTGGTTTGTGGTGGTTTTAGGATGGTTTTGTGGTGGTGTCAGGATGGTTTTGTGGTGGTGTCAGGTTGGTTTGTGTGGTGGTGTCAGGATGGTTTGTGTGGTGGTGTCAGGATGGTTTGTGTGGTGGTGTCAGGTTGGTTTGTGTGGTGGTGTCAGGTTGGTTGTGTGGTGGTGTCAGGATGGTTTGTGTGGTGGTGTCAGGTTGGTTTGTGTGGTGGTGTCAGGATGGTTTGTGTGGTGGTGTCAGGTTGTTGGTGTTGGATGGGTGGTGGTGTAGGTTGGTTTGTGGTGCAGTTTTGTGGTGGTCAGGTTGGTTTTGTGGTGGTGTCAGGATGGTTTGTGTGGTGAGTTGGTTTGTGTGGTGGTGTCAGGATGGTTTGTGTGGTGGTGTCAGGATGGTTTGTGTGGTGGTGTCAGGATGGTTTGTGTGGTGGTGTCAGGTTGGTTTGTGTGGTGGTGTCAGGTTGGTTTGTGTGTGGTGTCAGGATGGTTTGTGTGGTGGTGTCAGGTTGGTTTGTGTGGTGGTGTCAGGTTGGTTTGTGTGGTGGTGTCAGGATGGTTTGTGTGGTGGTGTCAGGTTGGTTTGTGTGGTGGTGTCAGGATGGTTTGTGTGGTGGTGTCAGGATGGTTTGTGTGGTGGTGTCAGGATGGTTTGTGTGGTGGTGTCAGGTTGGTTTGTGTGGTGGTGTCAGGTTGGTTTGTGTGGTGGTGTCAGGATGGTTTGTTGGTGGTGTCAGGTTGGTTTGTGTGGTGGTGTCAGGATGGTTTTATGGTTTGTGTGGTGGTGTCAGGATGGTTTGTGTGGTGGTGTCAGGATGGTTTGTGGTGGTGTCAGGATGGTTTGGTGGTGGTGTCAGGATGGTTTGTGTGGTGGTGTCAGGTTGGTTTGTGTGGTGGTGTCAGGATGGTTTGTGTGGTGGTGTCAGGTTGGTTTGTGTGGTGGTGTCAGGTTGGTTTGTGTGGTGGTGTCAGGTTGGTTTGTGTGGTGGTGTCAGGTTGGTTTTGTGTGGTGGTGTCAGGAGGGTTTGTGTGGTGGTGTCAGGTTGGTTTGTGTGGTGGTGTCAGGATGGTTTGTGTGGTGGTGTCAGGTTGGTTTGTGTGGTCGTGTCAGGTTGGTTTGTGTGGTGTCAGGATGGTTTGTGTTGGTGGTGTCAGGTTGGTTTGTGTGGTGGTGTCAGGATGGTTTGTGTGGTGGTGTCAGGATGGTTTGTGTGGTGGTGTCAGGTTGGTTTGTGTGGTCGTGTCAGGTTGGTTTGTGTGGTGGTGTCAGGATGGTTTGTGTGGTGGTGTCAGGTTGGTTGTGTGGTGGTGTCAGGATGGTTTGTGTGGTGGTGTCAGGATGGTTTGTGTGGTGGTGTCAGGATGGTTTGTGTGGTGGTGTCAGGATGGTTTGTGTGGTGGTGTCAGGATGGTTTGTGTGGTGGTGTCAGGATGGTTTGTGTGGTGGTGTCAGGATGGTTTGTGTGGTGGTGTCAGGATGGTTTGTGTGGTGGTGTCAGGATGGTTTGTGTGGTGGTGTCAGGATGGTTTGTGGTGGTGTCAGGATGGTTTTTGGTGGTGTCAGGATGGTTTGTGTGGTGGTGTCAGGATGGTTTGTGTGGTGGTGTCAGGATGGTTTGTGTGGTGGTGTCAGGATGGTTTGTGTGGTGGTGTCAGGATGGTTTTGTGGTGGTGTCAGGATGGTTTGTGTGGTGGTGTCAGGATGGTTTGTGTGGTGGTGTCAGGATGGTTTGTGTGGTGGTGTCAGGATGGTTTGTGTGGTGGTGTCAGGATGGTTTGTGTGGTGGTGTCAGGTTGGTTTGTGTGGTGGTGTCAGGATGGTTTGTGTGGTGGTGTCAGGTTGGTCTGTTGGTGGTGTCAGGATGGTCTGTGTGGTGGTGTCAGGTTGGTTTGTGTGGTGGTGTCAGGATGGTTGTGTGGTGGTGTCAGGTTGGTCTGTGTGGTGGTGTCAGGATGGTTTGTGTGGTGGTGTCAGGTTGGTTTGTGTGGTGGTGTCAGGATGGTTTGTGTGGTGTGTCAGGTTGGTTTGTGTGGTGGTGTCAGGATGGTTTGTGGTGGTGTCAGGTTGGTCTGTGGTGGTGTCAGGATGGTTGTGTGTGTTAGGTTGGTTTGTGTGGTGGTGTCAGGATAGTTTGTGGTGTGTCAGGTTGGTCTGTGTGGTGGTGTCAGGATGGTCTGTGTGGTGGTGTCAGGATGGTTTGTGTGGTGGTGTCAGGTTGGTTTGTGTGGTGGTGTCAGGATGGTTTGTGGTGGTGTCAGGATGGTTTGTGTGGTGGTGTCAGGATGGTTTTTGTGTGGTGGTGTCAGGATGGTTTGTGTGGTGGTGTCAGGTTGGTTTGTGTGGTGGTGTCAGGATGGTTTGTGTGGTGGTGTCAGGATGGTTTGTGTGGTGGTGTCAGGATGGTTTGTGTGGTGGTGTCAGGATAGTTTCTAATAAGTTGTGGTGTCAATTTCAACCCTCATCTTCCCTCATGGATTCTATCAGGTTTCTATTCCATGTTTTCATCTTTATACATTGACGTGGTTTCAGTCTTGATTTCTCGTGTTATTTAACCTAATTGTGGTTTCTTATGTCGGGGTTTCAATCTGGTCTCTAATTACTAGTTGTTTGTAGTGATTTTTGTGGTTTATTTCCGGGTTTAATCTGGTTTTAATGTGTGTGTGTGTGTGTGTGTGTGTGTGTGTGTGTGTGTGGACGGATTCTGAGTACATAGTCTATAACGATGTGTGTTTGTTTTGAGAAAGCTCTTGTCTGTGAGTGGTGGAGAAGGGTGTTGACGTCATAGGGGAAAAAGGGCAGGCAACTGGCCTTTGACGTCATAAGCGAATGTGTGACGTCATAGGTGTGCCCGCCGCTTATTGGCCTCAAGTGTTTATGAGCCTTGGTGCTGCCTGGCGTGTGATTTATGTACCACCACCACCACCACCACACGCCCGTGTTTGTATACTCACACACACACACACACGTTTACATACACACACATACTCGTACATAGACAAATACGCACACACACACTTACTAGACATGTTAGGACGGGATGAGACGTTGGTACTCATAACACGTTAGTCTAGACGAGGGAAGAGTCTTAGATGGTAGAGGAAGAGTCTTAGACGGTAGAGGGAAAGAGTTCCATCTGTCTCGTTCTCATGGGGGAGAGACAGTGACGGGGGGCCTTTAGGACGGTCGGTAACAGTTGTGGGAGATGATGGTGTGGTGGTGGTGGGGTGGAGTGGTGGTGCTAGTGGTGGTGGAGTGCTGGTGATGGAGTGGTGGTGGTCGTGGAGTGGTGGTGTGATGGTGGTAATGGAGTGGTGGATTGTAATAGTAGTGGTGATGTTGGCGGAGTGGTAATGGAGTGGTGATGGTGGTCGTGGAGTGGACACATAGGGAATCACGTCGTCAGGTCAAGGGGTTATCCAGGTCAGCCTAGGTCATGTTCAAATAAGGTCACTGGAAATAACTGTAGGTCAAAGATCACGGGAAATAACTGAAGGTCAAAGGTCACGGGAAGTAACTAGTTCAAATTAGGTCATCAGGGTAGCTACTGACCTCTGACCTCGTGTGTGTGTGTGTGTGTCAGTGCCAAGTCAACTTTCCAAACAATGGGGGAAGACAGTTTAATAACAAGAGTTGGAAAAAGAATTACTCAGAAAGAACGACACACACACACACACACACAACACACACACACACACACACACACACACACACACACACACACACACACACACTCTCCCTCACTCGTCTGAATGGTTTGTTCCAACAATGTGTATTTGCTCGACACAAGCCTAATAAAGTACTTGGGTTCATACAAAGAGTGTTAGTTACAAGACTAGCGAGGTCATCCTAAAACTATATCTTACGCTTGTGAGACCTCACTTGGATATGCAGTTCAGTTCTGGTCACCGTATTACAGAATGGATATAGAATCCTAGAAAGAATTCAGAGGAGAATGACAAGACTAATCCCGGGCATTATGAACCTTGAGTACAGACACAGGTTAAAGCATCTTAATTTGCACCTCGAGAGACGTAGAGCGAGGGGCGACCTGATAGAGAGGTGTATAAATGGAAGTCAGGGCTAAACAAAGGTGATATAACAAAAGTACTTAAACTATCCAACCAGGAGCGAACTCGTAGCAATGGTTTTAAATTAGACAAATTTAGATTTAGGCGCGAAATAGGTAAAATTGGTTGGAAACAGAGTAGTGAATGACTGGAACAAGTTACCAAATATCATCATTAACTCTAATACGCTGGATAGCTTCAAACATACTGTAGGTTGATGGATATATGAGTGATAATGGTTGGTAAACAGGACTGCCCAGTATGACCCGCAGTTTTCCATTATTTGTCTGTATGTCCCAGTCCAGTCTCATTGCAGCTCGGGCGCCATTTTTAGTCTCTGCCCTTGTACCATAGCTGAGGGGTGGTACAGGTGCACTCACAGGTACAGGTGCACTCACAGGTACAGTTGACTAATACAGGTACAGTATAGCGATATAGATGTAATAATTGTGACGTGACTACAGGTTTCAGTACAGATACAAACACAGTTGCCGGTGTGTGTGTGACAGGGAATTATACTCATGAAAACGCCGGAACTGGACAGAGATGTAAAGGACTGTAGACAGATACTACTGACCATACGAATATTGACGTGTCGGTGCCAATTTTGCGTGCGTGTGTGTACGTATGTGTGTGTTTCCGTGTGTGTGTACGTATGTTTGCGTGTGTGTGTTCCCTCATACAGTCAGTAGGAGATTTCAGTGGTGAGTAACAACCAATCCTTTTAATAGTAATGGTAAGAGTTTAATTAATATAAGTCTCACCTGAGGAAGAAAATCACACAGGTAAGGTTTAGTGTGTGGCCGCAGGTAAACAACACCTGACCTGTATTGAGTGGGGTTTGTTATTGTGGTCATGGGTCTGGTATGAGGGAGGGTGGGGTGTGGTATGAGAGAGGGTGGGTCTGGTGGGAGGGGGAGGGTGGGTGTGGTATGAGGGAGGGTTTGGTATGAGGGGAGGGTGGGGTGGTGTGAGGGGAGGGGTGGGTGGTATGAGGGAGAGGGGTGTGGTATGAGGGAGAGTGGGGTGTATGAGGGAGGGTGGGTCTGGTATGAGAGGGAGGGGTGGGGTGTGGTATGAGGAGGGTGGGTGTGGTATGAGGGAGGGTGGTGTGGTATGAGGGAGGGTGGGTCTGGTATGAGGAGGGTGGGTCTGGTATGAGGGGAAATGGCTGTGGTTTTAAAAGAGAGTCCCACTGTTTTTAGTAGAGAATGATGGGAGCCCTGTGTATGAGTGAGTGTGTATGAATGTGTAGAGTGAGTGAGAGGACAGTGTGTATAATAGTGTGTGTATGTGTGGGTGTGTAAGTATTAATGAGTAAATGGACATTGTGTAAAGTGTAGTATAAGTAACGAGTGAAAGGAAGGATGTTTTATGGCAAAGGATGATCACAATGTACGTGTGTGTGTGAGAGAGAGAGAAAAAGAAGAAAAGAGAGAGAGACTCGTGACATGTAAGATCGTCAGGCCAGGAAGGAGAGGAGGTGGGGGGGGAGTTAAAGAGTGGGGAGGAGGATTGAGTTTGAGGTGTCATTTTGGCATAGGGGGAGGGTGGGTGGGGGGCAAGAGGATGGGAGGGAATTGGGAGGGAGGGAGGGGAGGGAGGAGTTAGTGTTATTGGGAAGGTGGAGGGAAGGAGAATTGAGGTGACAAGAAGAGGGATGGAGGGCAGTGGGAGGAAGGGAAGAGGAGAGGGAAGGCAGAGGGTGGGAGGGAAGGAAGAGGGTGGGAGGGGAAGAGGGTGGGAGAGGAAGGAAGAGAGGAGGAAAGAAGGAGGGTGAGGGAAGGAAGAGGGTGGGGGAAGGAAGAGGGTGGAGGGAAGGAAGAGGGTGGGGAGGGAAGGCAGAGGGTGGGAGGGAAGGCAGGAGGGTGGGTGGGAAGGGGAAGAGGGTGGGGAGGAGAGGATATCTTTGGAGGGTAAGAGGGAGGTGAGGAGGACGGGAGGTGAGGGGAGGAGGACGGGAGGTGAGGAGGAGGACGGGAGGGAGGGAGGACGGGAGGTGAGGTGGGAGGAGGAGGACGGGAGGTGAGGAGGACGGGGAGGAGGAGGACAGGAGGTGAGGAGGACGGAGGTGAGGAGGAGGACGGGAGGTGAGGTGAGGAGGACGGGAGGTGAGGTGAGGAGGACGGGAGGTGGAGGAGGACGGGAGGTGAGGAGGTGGAAGAGGAGGAGAAGAATAAGAAGGAGGAGGAGGAGGGAAGATGGAGCGGTGAAGAAAGGAGAAGAAAGAAGGAGAGAAAATTAAATTGAACCAGTTTACTCAGCTAGAATTTGACACTTATAAATTGTACAGCAACACATATTAACTTGGCAGGAGGCCGTGTGTGGTGTGTGTGTGTGTGTGTGTGTGTGTGTGTGTGTGTGTGTGTGTGTGTGTGTGGATTACAATAACAAGGAGATCAAGTTGTTGTGGGGAGGGGAAGGGATTTGGGGTGAGGCTGGGTGGAGGTGGGGAGGGGTGGGGAGGTGGGGAAGGAAGAGAGGAAGCTGTTGTAAGAGGAGAGGGTGGGGGAGGGCAGTAGGACCCTCTTAATGTTACAGGTGAGTGATTGTGTCAACCGCTGTCTTAAAAGTCACTGTCTCTTGTCTGTCTATCTGTCTTTCTTTATCTGTCTCTCCTGTCTCCATTTGTCATATATGTTACACACCTGTCTCAGAAATACACCTGTTTCAGAATTACACACCTGTCCGTTCTAACACCTGTCTCAGAAGTACACACCTGTTCGTTCTAACACCTGTCTCAGAAGTACACACCGTCCGTTCTAACTCTCCCACACACCTGTCCGCTCTAACACCTGTCTCAGAAGTACACACCTGTCCGCCTTAACACCTGTCTCACAAGTACACACCTGTCCGTTTTAACACCTGTCTCAGAAGTACACACTTGTCCGCTCTAACACCTGTCTCAGAAGTACACACCTGTCCGCTCTAACACCTGTCTCACACACACACACCTGTCCGCTCTAACACCTGTCTCAGAAGTACACACCTGTCCGATCCAACACCTGTCTCAGAAGTACACACCTGTCCGCTCTAACACCTGTCTCTGGCCAAGCACACACCTGTCCGCTCTAACACCTGTCTCAGAAGCACACACCTGTCCGCTCTAACACCTGTCTCACAAGTACACACCTGTCCTCTCACCTGTCTCTGCAAGTACACACCTGTCCGTTCTAACACCTGTTCTCACAAGCACACACCTGTCCGATCTAACACCTGTCTCAGAAGTACACACCTCGTCCGATCTAACACCTGTCTCTGGCCAAGTACACACCTGTCCGCTCTAACACCTGTCTCACAAGTACACACCTGTCCGCTCTAACACCTGTCTCAAAGTACACACCTGTCCGATCTCAACACCTGTCTCAAGCACACACCTTGTCCGTTCTAACACCTGTCTTCACAGTACACACCTGTCCGCTTCTAACACCTGCCCCACAAGTACACACCTGTCCGCTCTAACACCTGTCTCTCTATAAGTACACACCTGTCCGCTCTAACACCTGTCTCAGAAGTACACACCTGTCCGCTCTAACACCTGGCCCAGAAGGTAACTAGATAATAATTTTGTTTTATATTGCGTAAATAATGTTTTTTTTTCATTTTTTTTTTCCACGCTGTGACGTTGTTAAGTGTTACCAGATGCTCAATGTACTGTGGCCTGACAGTGTTACCAAAACTAGAGACATGATAAATACACAGAGACACTGTTGCCACAACCCTTGAGCCAGACAAGTGTTGCCATAATCCTTCAGCTACACAGTGTTGCCACCATCCATGAGACAGTGTTGCCACCATCCTTGAGACAGTGTTGCCACCATCCTTGAGACAGTGTTGCCACCATCCTTGAGATCAGTGTTGCCACCATCCTTGAGACAGTGTTGCCACCATCCTCCCTTACAGTGTTGCCATCCTCTAGACAGTGTTGCCACCATCCATGAGACAGTGTTGCCACCATCCTTGAGACAGTGTTGCCACCATCCTTGACACAGTGTTGCCACCATCCTTGAGAGACAGTGTTGCCACCATCCTTGAGACAGTGTTGCCACCATCCTTGAAACAGTGTTGCCACCATCAATGAGACAGTGTTGCCACCATCCTTGAGACAGTGTTGCCACCATCCTCCATACAGTGTTGCCATCACGCTCCATACAGTGTTGCCACCATCCCTGAGACAGTGTTGCCACCATCCTTGAGACAGTGTTGCCACCATCCTTGACACAGTGTTGCCACCATCCTTGAGACAGTGTTGCCACCATCCGCTGACACAGTGTTGCCACCATCCTTGAGACAGTGTTGCCACCATCCATGAGACAGTGTTGCCACCATCCTTGAGACAGTGTTGCCACCATCCTTGACACAGTGTTGTCACCATCAATGAGACAGTGTTGCCACCATCCTTGACACAGTGTTGTCACCATCAATGAGACAGTGTTGCCACCATCCTTGAGACAGTGTTGCCACCATCCTTGGAACAGTGTTGCCACCATCCTTGAACAGTGTTGCCACCATCCTTGGAACAGTGTTGCCACCATCCTCCAAACAGTGTTGCCACCATCCTCCATACAGTGTTGCCATCACGCTCCCGTACAGTGTTGCCACCACCCTTCATACAGTGTTGCCACCACACATCGTGTTGCCATCACCCTCCATACAGTGTTGCCACCACCCATCAGTGTTCCATCACCCTCCATACAGTGTTGCCACCACCCTCCATACAGTGTTGCCACCACCCTCCATACAGTGTTGCCACCACCCTCCATACAGTGTTGCCACCACCCATCAGTGTTGCCATAGGTTACTTAGCGGGAGACAATGAGAGAGGGCTCGAGTGTTGTCAATGCCAGCCAGAGGAGGAAGGGAAAAAAATAAGTTGTTTTTGTGTCTGGGTGGTGAGGCGTGATGGTCGACCCAGCTCTCATGTTTTGTCCATCAGCGTCGCCTCATAAGTCAGGGTTGTGTTGTGGATGTTAGGTGTTGTCTTGTGGATGGTACGTGTTGTGTTGTATGTTATCGTGTGGGTGGTACGTTTTGTGTTGTGGATGGTACGCGTTGTGGTTGTGGATGGTACGTGTTGTGTTGTGGTTATGTTGTGAGTGGTACGTGTTGTGTTGTGGGTGGTACGTGTTGTGTTGTGGGTGGCGTGTTGTGTTGTGGGTGGTACGCTTTTGGGTGGTACGTGTTGTGTTGTGGGTGGTACGCGTTGTGGGTGGTACGCGTTGTGTTGTGGATGGTACGTGTTGTGTTGTGGATAATTCATTGCTGTGTGTTCGTCTTACTTTCGAATTTCCGTGTTGTAAATGTAGACTAAGTTACACACACACACACACACACACACACACACAGGAACAAAAGCCTTCTTGTGAATCAAGACACCTCCTTCCCTCCACCTCCCCTACTTCCCTCTTCCCCTCCCCACCCCCCCACCCCTCACCCCCTCACCCCCCATACCCTCTATACAAATAAAAATATATCCTTTTATTTTAGTTTTGCAAAGTCCAAACAGAAGTTACTCGTTGTATAAACTTGTATTTCGCCTTGATAAAAAAGTGATGCAGGAAACAGGGATTTTCCTCGGTCGATGGGAAGGAATGAAGAAAAACAATCTGACTTTCTATTCCTAGGATGGTGAATTTGTGTGTGTGGTGGTGGTGGGGATAGTGGTGTGTGTGGTGGTGGTGGGGGGGTGTAGGGTGTGTGTGTGGTGGGGAGGGGGGGGGTTGTAGTGAGGGTGTGTGTGTGGTGGGGGAGGCAGGGGGGTTGTAGTGAGGTGTGTGTGGTGGTGGGGGAGGGTGGGGTTGTAGTGAGGTGTGTGTGTGTTGTTGTTGTGATGGGAAGTTGTGGTTGTTATTATTATATTATTATTATTTTGTTATTTTGTTGACTATTATTATTATTGTTAGTCGTGTCATAAGGTAGAACACACACACACACACACACACACACACACACACACACACACACACACACACAGAGGTTCACCTGTAGTTGGCTCGCCACCTTGTGCTAAACGACTCGTGCCTGCCATGTAAATATAGAAGATAAATTAAGAGTCACGTGAGTGTCATGAGGCGTGACAAGAGCAGCGGATGCCATCATGAAGCCAGATGTGTGGGGGCCAGATGTGTGCCGTCTGGGGCCAGATGTGTGCCGTGTGGGTGAGAATGTGGGCCGTGTGGTGTAACTGAGGGTCTGAGTTTAACATAATCTGGAAGGAGTTTAATCCGACTTAATATATAATCTGATATATCGAGTTAGTGTTATGTACCTAACCTAACCTAGTGTGTGTGTGTGTGTGTATGTCATGTGGATTTGTGTATTATGTGGTCGTGTGTGTCATGTGGTCGTTTGTGTGTGTGTCATATGGTCGTTTGTGTGTGTCATGTGGTCGTTTGTGTGTGTTTCATGTGGTCGTGTGTGTTATTGTGGTTGTGTGTGTGTGTTTTCATGTGGTCGTGTGTGTTATGTGGTTGTGTGTGTGTGTGTTTCATGTGGTCGTGTGTGTTTATGTGGTCGTGTATATGTTATGTGGTCGTGTGTTTCATGTGGTCGTGTGTGTTTGTGGTCGAGTGTGTGTGTTTCATGTGGTCGTGTGTGTGTTTCATGTGGTCAGGTTTCATGTGGTCGTGTGTGTGTTTCATGTGGTCGAGTGTGTGTTTCATGTGGTCGTGTGTGTGTTTCATGTGGTCGAGTGTGTGTGTTTCATGTGGTCGTGTGTGTGTGTTTCATGTGGTCGTGTGTGTGTGTTTCATGTGGTCGTGTTGTTATGTGGTCGTGTTGTTATGTGGTCGTGTGTGTCATGAGTACAGAGACAGGTTAAAGCATCTTAATTTGCACTCCCTCGAGAGACGTAGAGTGAGAAGCGATATGATAGAGGTGTATAAATGGAAGTCAAGGCTAAACAAAGGTGATATAACAAAGGTACTCAAACTATCCAACCAGGAGCGAACTCGTAACAATGGTTTTAAATTAGACAAATTCAGATTTAGGCGCGAAATAGGTAAAATTGGTTTGGAAATAGAGTAGTGGATGAATGGAACAAGTTACCAAATATCATCATTAACTCTAATAGGCTGGTTGGGTGTAAACGGGACTGCCCAGTATGACCCGCTGCAGTTTCCTCCATTCTTATGTTCTTAGATTTCTTATTACACTTTAATTTATCTTAATACTGCTAAGTATCTTCAGATACACTTAAATTTCTTCAAACACACTTTTAATTTCCCCTGATACAACTATGTTACTCTTCACACACACTTAACATTGCTTCCGAGATGCACTTAAATTTCCCCAGCACACACACACTTACTTTTAACCAAGATGCACTTTTAATATTTTTGTCTCGACACACTTGAGAGCTGTTTCAATTTATTGGTGTGACTTTCAGAGGCAATTTTCTCTCCCTAGTTTGAGATTGAAATAAAAGTTGTATTATATTTCCAACTTTTTTTCTTCATATTTCCCCCCTTTTTGTTCCTTTCCTCCCCTTTCCTTTCTTTCCTCCCTTTTCCTCTCCTCCCCTTCCTTTCCTTCCCCCTTTTCTCCCCTTTACTACCATGTTTTCGGTCCCCTTTTCCTCCCATCTTCCTTCCTCCCCCTTTACTTCCCCATCCCCCTTTATATCCCCTTTCCTTCACCCCTTTTCCACACACACACACATTTATAGAGCACTTCATCCAAGCCAGTGTTCTCATATCTATGTTAATACACAAGGGCAGTCAGCAGTGTGTGTGGGCTTTCTCCCCTCCCCTCCTTCTTGTGATGCCAGTAGAGTCAGCCACCAGTAAAGATCTCTCTCTCTCTCTCTCTCTCATAAATACTTACCCAGAGAGAGAAGAGAGTTTTATCTACAGCTGAATACCAAACCAGCGTGACACGTTCCTCTCCTCTACTGATCATCTCCTGTGTGTATGTATGTATATATGTATATGTATGTATGTATGTATGTATGTATGTATGTATGTATGTATGTATGTATGTATGTATGTCACTATAATGGTGCCAGTGCCATGCCCTTAACGTACCCTCAAGGTGTGTAGTTCTTTGCTATATACCCTCACTGTTTACCTCCCCCTCTCTCCCCACTCGTCCCACTCACCATCACCCCACTCACCTCCTCATCCCCTAACCCTAAGATTCACCCCACTCCACTCACTCCTTCACCCCTCACCCCACTCATCCCCCTTAACCCTAAGATTCATCCCACTCCACTCCACCTCCTCACCCCTCTCATCCCACTCATCCCCTAACCCTAAGATTCACCCCCACTCCCTCACTCTTCCACCCCACTCATCCCCATCACCCCACACAGCTTATTCCACCCCAAGATTCACCCTCTCCTCCCCACTCACCCCACTCAGCTTAATTCACCTCAGGTTCCAACTTCACGGTACTTGGGGAGGTAAAGGGTAGCTTTAGGGTGGTTAATAGCTCGAAATAAACCAGGTAGGGGGACTAATCTTCAGGTGAAATAACCCAGGTGGGGGGACTAATCTTCAGGTGAAATAAGCCAGGTAAGGGGACTAATCTTCAGGTGAAATAAGCCAGGTAGGGGACTAATCTTCCAGGTGAAATAAGCCAGGTAAGGGACTAATCTTCAGGTTAAATAAGCCAGGTAGGGGCTAATCTTCAGGTTAAATAAGCCAGGTAGGGGGACTAATCTTCAGGTGAAATAAGCCAGGTAGGGGGACTAATCTTCAGGTGAAATAAGCCAGGTAGGGGACTAATCTTCAGGTGAAATAACACCAGGTAGGGGACTAATCTTCAGGTGAAATAAGCCAGGTAGGGGACTAATCTTCAGGTGAAATAAGCCAGGTAAGGGGGACTAATCTTCAGGTGAAATAAGTCAGGTAGGGGGACTAATCTTCAGGTAATCTGGCTACATCTTCTCCAGTGTATTATTGACTTTTACATTACCATTTCACTTATATTTAACCTCTATGGTTTTTTTTCTTCTTTAGTCTCCCTCCCGTCTTCTACTCCCGTTTCTGTTTGTTTTCACCCTCCTCCCTCCTTCCTCCCCTATTCCTCCTCTCCCTTCCTTCCTCCCTCCTTCCTCCCCCTCCTTCCTCCCCTCTTCCCCCCCCTCTCTCTCCCCTCCCCCTCTTCCCCCCCCTCTTCCCCTCTCTCTCCTTCCTCCCCCTCTTCCCCCCCTCTTCCCCTCTCTCTCCCTTCCTCCCCCTCTTCCCCCTTCTTCCCCCTCTCTCTCCCTTGACCTCTAAAGTTCACGTTATAGCCATCAAGGTCACATGGTAGTAGGTTAGGTAGGTTGGGTTAAGATATGTTAGGTTAATGTTGGGTTAGGTTAGGTTGGGTTAGGGTAGGTTAGGTTAGGTTAAGGTAGGTTGGGTTACGTTAATGTAGGTTAGGTTAAGTTGGTTGGGTTAATGTAGGTTAGGTTAGGTTAAGGTAGGTTAGGTTAAGGTAGGTTAGGTTAAGGTATTAGGTTAGGTTGAGTTAAGTAGGTTAGGTTGGTTTAGGTAAGGTTAGGTTAGGTTAAGGTAAGGTTAGGTTAGGTTAGGTTAAGGTAGGTTAGGTTAGGTTAAGGTAGGTTAGGTTAAGGTAGGTTAGGTTAAGGTAGGTTAGGTTAGGTTAAGTGAGAAAATAAGGTGTATGCAAATTACTCAATAATAATATTTTTGTGGTATTATTAATAAACGTCGACATTGCATTGGGTATTTGAGGTGATTCTTGGGTGTGTGGATATTGCGGTTATCTAGTTCAATATCCGCTTGTAATTGAGGTTAAATATCCAACTTGATATCCACACTTTGAAATATTTGCAAGGTTCGTGAAGTTTTAGAGTAGAAGAAGAAGAGGAGGAGGAGGGGGTGAGGAAGAGGAGGGGTGAGAGGAGGAAGAGGTGGAGGTGAGAGGAAGAGGTGGTTAGAGGAAGAGGGGAGGAGGGAGGGAGAAGGAAGGGTGGTTAGAGGAAGAGGAGGAGGAGGGGGTGAGAGGAAGAGGTGGTTAGAGGAGAGGAGGAGGAGGAGGGTGAGAGGAAGAGGTGGTTAGGAAGAGGAGGAGGAGGGGTGAGAGGAAGAGGAGGAGGGTGAGAGGAAGAGGAGGAGGGTGAGGAGGAAGAGGAGGGAGGGGGGTGAGAGAGGAAGAGGAGGAGGAGGGGGTGAGAGGAAGAGGAGGAGGGGTGAGAGGAAGAGGAGGAGTGGTGAGGAGGAGAAAAGAAGGAAGAGTGGGGGGAGGAGGGGGGGTTAAGCCATTAAACTCCAGTGTGCAGGACTTAAAGGTTTATCTCAGGGTTGCAAAGACCACACGACTCTCAGTAATTGTTTGGGAGGGAGAAGGGGAGGGAGGAGGGAGAGGGGTGGGTAGGGGAGGAGAAGGGAGATTAAAGGTAGAAGAGAGGAAGGAGAGGAGGAAGAGGATGGAGGAGGAGGGATGGGAGGAGGAGGAAGGAAGGGAAGGAGAAAAGGAGTAAATATCTTAGGTGTTATCAGTACTTCCAAAAATAAAATTTTCTCAACATTCTCTTCACATTCAACATTCTCTTCACATTCTCCTCATTCTCTTCACATTAACTCAACATTCTCTTCATTGTCAACATTCTCTTCACATTACTCTACATTCTCTCACCATTCAACATTCTTTCCACATTCTCTCTCCACATTCTGTCGTTTACCAGAGGAAGTAAGAATGTGGAGAAGAAACCTTTTGAGAATACGATTATTTTCTTCTCGTAGTTTCATCAGTAAAAGGGAAAAAAATTAACCTAAGTATCTGTTTAGAATTAGTCGTTTCCTCCTAAATTTTTAATGGGTTAGATCTGTTGAGTCAGTTAGTTAGAGGCGTTGAGTCAGTTAGTTAGAGGCGTTGAGTCAGTTAGATAGATGCGTCAGGTTACATGCGTTGGTCGGTTAGTTAGAGGCGTTGAGTCGGTTAGATAGATGCGTTGAGTCAGTTGTGCGTTGAGTCAGTTAGATAGATGTGTTGAATCAGGTAGATAGATGCGTTGAGTCCAGTTAGATAGATGCGTCGAGTCAGTTAGGTTGAGTCAGTTAGTTAGATGCGTTGAGTCAGTTAGATAGATGCGTTGAGTCAGTTAGATGCGTTGAGTCAGTTAGTAGATGCGTTGAGTCAGGTAGATAGATGCGTTGAGTCAGTTAGATAGATGCGTCGAGTCAGTTACATGCGTTGAGTCGGTTAGTTAGATGCGTTGAGTCGGTTAGATAGATGCGTTGAGTCAGTGATGCGTTGGTCAGTTAGATAGATGTGTTGAATCAGGTAGATAGATGCGTTGAGTCAGTTAGATGCGTTCAGTCAGATGTATTCAGTCAGTCAGATGTGTCGAGATGCGTTGTGAGGTGTGTGCATAGGTGTTGTGAGGTGTTGGCAGGTGTGTGTACAGTTGTTGTCAGGTATGTACAGGTGTTGTCAGGTGTGTGTGCAGGTGTTGTCAGGTGTGTACAGGTGTTGTCAGGTGTGTACAGGTGTTGGCAGGTGTGTACAGGTGTTGTCAGGTGTGTGTACAGGTGTTGTCAGGTGTGTGTGCAGGTGTTTCAAGTGTATACAAGTTATGGTGGTGTTATTGGTGTATGAGTCAACTGGCCTTCAGTCGTAACCTGACCTGACCTGACCTAACCTAACCTGACCTAACCTAACCTGACCTAACCTGACCTGACCTAACCTGACCTAACCTGACCTGACCTAACCTAACCTGACCTAACCTAACCTGACCTAACCTAACCAAACCTAACCTAACCTGACCTGACCTAACCTGACCTGACCTGACTCTTTCTCTTCTCTTCTCTTCCTCTTCGTCCGTTTCTCCAACACTCTGACCCTCATTTTGCCTCCTCTCTCCTCTTATCTTCCTCCTTCGTACCATCGCCATCATCCTCTTCCCCTTCTCCCCCTCCTCTTCCTCCCCGTGTATTCCTCCTCCTCCTCTTCCTCCATCACTGTGTCTTCTTCCTCCTCCTCCTCCTCCCTCTTCTTACTCCTCGTGTCTTCCTCTTCCTCCTCCTCCTTCTCCGCCTTTCCAAGTATTAACATATTGTGTCTATTTGACTTACATATTCCCTGAGTCGAGTACCGCAGAACTCTCTCTCTCTCTTCCCCCCCCCCCCCCTCTCTCTCTCTCTCTCTCTCTCTCTCACCAATACATCAGGGTTACGACTTTGCATGCAATTGCAGAACAGACCCAGGCTCTCGTGTACTTACTTGAAGCTGCAACAGGGGCCTCTGTCTGTGGTGGGGAAGTGGGTGGTGGGGGAAGTGGGTGGTGGGGATGTGGGTGGTGGGGATGTGGGTGGGGAAGTGGGTGGTGGGGATCTGGGTGGTGGGAATGGGTGTGGTGGGGATGTGGTGGTGGGGATGTGGGTGGTGGGGAAGTGGGTGGTGGGGATGTGGGTGGTGGGGATGTGGGTGGTGGGGAAGTGGGTGGTGGGGATGTGGGTGGGTGGGGAGTGGGTGGTGGGGATGTGGGTGGTGGGGATGTGGGTGGTGGGAAGTGGGTGGTGGGGATGTGGGTGGGAGGTGGGGGAAGTGGGTGGTGGGGAAGTGGGTGGTGGGGAAGTGGGTGGTGGGAAGTGGGTGTGGGTGGGGATGTGGGTGGTGGGGAAGTGGGTGGTGGGGATGTGGGTGGTGGGGAGTGGGTGGTGGGGAAGTGGGTGTGGTGGGGAGTGGGTGGTGGGGATGTGGGTGGTGGGGATGTGGGCGGTGGGGATGTGGGGGTGGGGATGTGGGTGGTGGGGAGGTGGGTGGGTGGGGATGTGGGTGGTGGGGAAGTGGGTGGTGGGATGTGGGTGGGGAAGTGGGTGGTGGGGAGGTGGGTGGGTGGGGATGTGGGTGGGAAGTGGGTGTTGGGGAAGTGGGTGGTGGGGAAGTGGGTGGTGGGGAAGTGGGTGGTGGGAAGGATGATGGGATGGTATGACAAATAACTACAGGTCCTCACACACACACACACACACACACACACACACACACACACACACACACACACACAGGCAGGTGCATTAGACAGACAGACAGACGGACAGAAACGCACACAGACAGGACAGACAGACAGACAGACAGACTTAGATATACCTCAGACAGACACAGACGTACACAGACATATGTACAGACAGACAGACATGCAGTAGATATACCTACACAGACAGACACACGTACACAGACATATGTACAGACAGACAGACATACAGTAGATATACCTACACAGACAGACACAGACGTACACAGACATATGTACAGACAGACAGACATACAGTAGATATACCTACAGACAGACACAGACGTACACAGACATATGTACAGACAGACAGACATACAGTAGATATACCTACACAGACAGACACAGACACCCGACCCCCCACCCGACCCCTACCCACCTGACTCACCCCCGGACTCACCCTCTGACTCACCCGACTCACCCCCGGACTCACCCCTCTGACTCACTCCCCGACTCGACTCACCGCCGAATCCCCCGACACCCCTCCCCCCCGACACTTACAACCCCCTGACTCATCCCCTCCTGACTTATCCCTTCTAATTTACCCCCTTCCCCTTGACTCTCCTTGATTTACCTCCTTCCCCTTGACTCTCCCCTTGATTTACCCTTCCCCTTGACTCTCCCTTGATTTACCCTTCCCCTTGACTCTCCCTTGATTTCCTTCCCCTTGACTCCCTTGATTTACCCCTTCCCCTTGACTCCTCCTTGTTTACCTTCCCCTTGACTCTCCCCTTGATTAACCCCTTCCCCTTGACTCTCCTTGATTTACCCCTTCCCTTGACTCTCCCCTTGATTTACCTTCTCCCTTGACTCTCCCTTGATTTACCCCTTCCCCCTTGACTCCCCTTGATTTACCCCCTTCTTGACTCTCTCCTTGATTTACCCTTCCCCTTGACTCTCCCTGATTTAACCCCTTCCCCTTGACTCTCCTTGATTTACCTCCCCCTTGACTCTCCCTTGATTTACCTTCCCCTTGACTCTCCCTTGATTTAACCCCTTCCCCTTGACTCTCCCTTGATTTAACCCCTTCCCCTTGACTCTCCCTTGATTTAACCCCTTCCCCTTGACTCTCCCTTGATTTAACCCTTCCCCCTTGACTCCCTTGATTTACCCCTTCCCCTTGTCTCTCCCTTGATTTACCCTTCCCTTGACTCCCTTGATTTAACCCTTCCCCTTGACTCTCCCTTGATTTACCTTCCCTTGACTCACACACCCCACCCTTACTAACCCCTTAATGGATAGGATTACCCAGCCAGTTCGTCCAGGAGAGGAGTTGCCGAGCCTGGATTTATCATCGAGGATTTACGGTCATGCATACTAGAGGGATGGATTAATTAAAATTGTTTTAGTTGTTCTGTGTTTTGTTTGTGGTGGGCTCCTCCACCTCTCTCCTCCTCTCCTCCTCCTCCTCCTCCTCCTCCTCTCTCCTTCCTCCTCCTTCCTTCCTTCCTCCTCCTCCTCCTTCCTTCGTCCTTCCTCCTCCTTTCCTCCTCCTCCTCCCTCTTCTTTCTCTTCCTTATCCTTTTTTCTTTCTGTTTCTCTTCCCTTCTTCCCCTTCCTCCTCCTCCTCCTCTTTTTCCTCCTCAACCCCCCCTCACCTCACATGCCTCCCTTCACCACCTCCTCTCCCCCCCTTTACTGTTTCCCCTCCTCCTCTCCCTCTCTCTCCCCCCTTCCCAACCTTCCCCACCTCATATTCCACTTCTCATTCCTCCCACCTACCCCTCACCCATTCCACCTTTCACCATCCCCCCACCCGCCCCTTCCCCCACCACCCCTTCCCCATTCCCACCCCTTCCCGCCACCCACCCACCTCCCCTCCCAGAATTTGCCGTGCGGATTACAGCGGAAATTATTGTATTAAATCACTATATTTTTGTCCCTGTGAATTTCTAGGAATACTAATTATATTTTCGTTCGAAAAAAAAAACATTATCTGATTTTGTATACTTTCGTGAGTTACAGAAGGTTTTGTATTTAATTGTATCATACAGTCTGTGAAATATGAAATTACTGTAGGCTGCTGTATTTATCCCAGTATGTAAAGGTGAAGTCGTTGTATTTTTCATGTATTATGAGATGAAAGTTGATGTATTTATTTGCAAGTAATACAATCTTGAAATGGCTGTAATTTTTCTTGTAATTTCATAGAGATAAGAGCATCGTTGTACTCTGCAAGGAGGACAAAGTGTTAGATTGTTGTATAATTTTTCTCTGCATTGTATTGTTAGGAATGATAAGGTATTGTATTTTTTACTGTATTTTGATGACTGATTGAGAACAGTAGGAGTTATATTTGTAGGTTGAGAGGGGTAGGGAGGAGGAGAGGGGGGTGAGTGGAGGAGGAGAGGTGTGGGAGAGGGTGGTAGGGGTAGAGGAGGAGGAGGGGAGGTAGGTTAGGCTAGGTTGGGGGTTAGGTTAGGCTAGGTTGTGGTAGGTTAGGTTAGGTTGGGTTGCTGCTAGGTTAAGGTTAGGTTAGGTTAGTTAGGTTAGGTTAGGTTAGGTTAGATGTATACACTGACAGGTGGCAGTGATAAGACAGTGTAGAAAATAGACAGGAATTATCTCTCTCTCTCTCTCCTCCTCTCCCTCCTCCCTCTCCCTCCCTCCCTCCCTCCTCCCCCTCCCTCCCCCCTCCTCTTCAACTACCCACCTATGCATCGTTGGCAGTTGCATCTCGTCGGGGTATTGTTGCAGAGGCCGATCCTAACCTCCCATGTTGGTCGGGTTCCTCAAGAGCAATCTCCCAAATTTCAGGTGTGATTGTGGGACCGCCTCTACCTGTAGACCATTGGCCGTATTTCACCTGTGTTTGGGGATGTAACTCTCGTCTGTGTGTTTGTTTTAACCAGTTCTCACTTCTTTTGTTATTATTGTTTTTGTTTTGTTAGCTTTTTTTTTAGCTTTTGTTGTTGTTGTTTTCTTTTGTTGTTATTTATGTTAATTTATTCCGTGATTTTAATTTTTTTTTTTTCATTGTCAGTTAGTTTATTCTTTTGATTGACTGACTGACTCACTTACCACTCACTCACTCACTCACTCACTCACTCACTCACTCACTCACTCACTCACTGACGGAGAAACATTTACATTACGTTATATTTATTTTCTAACGTTCATATAGTGTATGTTGATAAGCACCACCAATCATAATCCAGGATGACTACTAGAGACATTATCATTGGCTGCAGGGAGCGATGTCGGATCATGTTGGGACACGAGTAGAGTGACCACATGACAGCGCTCTTAGCCAATGGGTACCATATGGTCATTCTGGAATTTGATTGGTGGTTGTGTTTCAATGTTATCTCTCTCTCTCTCTCCCTCAATTGTCTCCTGACGACACCGGAGTGGCCTTCCTTCCCTTCACACTGTGTGGATAATGGTACGCGATGTGGATGGGGCAAGGCGTACTATGTGTGTGTGTGTGTGTGTGTGTGTGTGTGTGTGTGTGTGTGTGTGTGTGTGTGTGTACGTACATAGTAATATCCACACTTATGTACGTACTTCTGAGGTCATTATACGCTCATGCAACGTATTTCGCGTTCATGTATAAATATATGTGTACATGTGTGTGTGTGTGTGTGTGTGTGTGTGTGTGTGTGTGTGTGTGTATGGATGTATTTTATTTCCATTGATGTAAAATGTTTTATGGTTCGTTTGCACGGCTGTTCATCGAAGATATTGAAATAAACTAAAAAATATGTTTAACGAAGTCTGACAATGTTTAACGAAGTTCGACAATGTTTAACTATGCCTTAATGATTAACTAAGTCTGAAGTATGTTTAACGAGGACTAAAATTTTTAACTCTTTTAAAAAATTGAAGCCAATATGTTTAACGCAAAATTAAATGCTTAGTGAAGATGTTTAACGATTATTTGTATGAGTAAACAGAGACGTTGAGGGAAAATGTTTTATGTTGTGATAGAATGAGGAGAGAGGAGAGAAGAAGGAGAGAGAGAGAGAGAGAGAGAGAGAGAGAGAGAGAAGAGAGAGAGAGAGAGAGAGAGAGAGAGTACGGTTGAAGGGAGTGTGACGTACAAGATGTCATAAAAGAAAGAATGCAGGAAATAAAGAAAGAAAGAGGAAAGAAGGAAGGAAGGGAAGGAAGGAAGGGGAAGTTGACGTGTACTAGTCAGGTCATCAGAGGAAGCATGAAGGAGGAGCTTGTGTTTCATTACAGTAAGAGTCTCTCTCTCTCTCTCTCTCCCTCTCACCCTCCTTCCTTCCCTCCCTCTCACATCATCCCCATCCCCTGCCCCCTCCCTCTCCCCCCCTTCCCTCACATGACCTCAGTTGACGGGATGGTATAGTGAAGATGGGATATTGGAGGACTGTAACCCTAGGGGCCACTCTATCCAAGTTTTATGCTCTGCCTGTCAGGGAGAATATATGTACAGTATATATACCTTAGTACGTGAGCACATGTGTCGGTTTGTTCGTGTGTAATAGTCGTGATGATACTATGAATGGTGGTAGTAGTAGTAGTAGTAGTAGTAGTAGTAGTAGTAGTATAAATAATAATAATAATAATAATAATAATAATAATAATAATGTAATAATAATAATGATAAAAAAATCAATAACAATAATAATAATCTAAACATTGCGTCAAACACTTCATATAAAACTGAAGTATTATTCGTGAAATGTTTAGTTACTTAGAATATTATGTATCTCGTGATTTTAGGAATTTCAGTAAAAAGTAATAATATATAAGTGATTTTTATAAGTAATTTCTTTTAAAACTTTTGTGATTTAAGTACAGAATAATAACGAAATTAATGTGATTTATCTTTTATCTTTCAACAGGTAAGTAGAGGTGACAGCGACCTCATCAGCAATGTTGCCATATCCTCATAACACCTGCCTCCTACTGCTGCTGTCACACGTGATAGTAAGTGTTGGGTTTGATCTTTGAGGGAGTTGGTAATACTGTTTCTGTCGTGGATAAGATGATTGGTAATACTGTCTTCGAAATTTTATCTAGTTTAGGGTTGGTAATACTGTATTATTCTCTCCCTCCCCCTCCCTCCCTCCCTCCTCCCCACCAACAAATGAGGAGGATAATGTTGCTCTTATAACACCAACATAACACACCAGCTCCACGATAACTTTGGAAGAGTTATTGTGTTAAAAAAATAATCTGAGATAACTTGTATAGTTTGGCCCTGGTGCTTTTGTGTGCTTGTTAAAACTTATTGAGGAATGTGGGAGGGAGGGGTGGGGTTGGGTGTGGAGGACTGTGGGGAGGACTGTGGGAGGGGAGACAATGGGACAGTGTTAGTGGTGGAAGAGAACAGGCGAGGATACTCCCCTTGTAAACCTTTATAAACATTTACAGGAGAGTGACCGGTTAATTTAATGGCGTTTTGAGTTTGTGTTGACCACCGCCAGGGCTACAACACACTCACTCACTCCCCTGATTGCTTGCTTGATTGTTTTCTTGCTTGGTTGCTTACTTTCCTTCCTTCCTTCCTTCCTTCCTTCCTTCCTTCCTTCCTTCCTTCCTTCCCCGTCCCTCTCCCTCCCCGCCCCTCCCCACCTATCTCCACTACACACGTCACCTGTCCCACGTAAATCTCACCTGGACAATCAGAACTTTACCAATACACACTGGCGGTAACCCATTATGTATCGCTGGTAAACTCCTCAGTATGACACGGTGTATGGATATAAATCATACATTAACCCACTGTATAACTTTATGTATGTATGTATGTATGTATGTATGTATTACTGATATCGATCCAATGTATTGCTTGGCAGATAGATAGATAGATCCTTATGCTATTTTATGATTGGTTCAGCATGTATACTGTATAGACAATGCAGTATACATACAAACAAACAACAAAACAAATAAACAAACCACAACAATAACAAACAAATAAACAGACCACAAATAATAACAATAACAAACAAATAACGACAGCAAATAACAATATCAAACTACATCAACAAACACGAATAGCAATGAACAAAACACAAACAAACAAACAAACAAACACAGACACACACCAACATACTCCCTGTGGTCCAGTCATCGGCCAGCCATCAGCCATGACCCTCCCCTCTCACCCCCTCCCCCTCCCCCTCTCACCCTCCCCTTCACCCTCGCCCCTCACACCCTGGCGGTATGTTGATGACCCTCTCAGACATACCACACAGCATACCACTTGTTACATCACGGTATACCAGACGAGGGGTATATTTAGCTCCTACCACACGTCCACAGTATACCACACGTGCCACAGTATACCACACGTGCCACGGTATACCACTACACGTGCCACGTATACCCACACGTGCCACGGTATACCACACGCGCCACGGTATGTACCACACGTGCCACGGTATACCACACGTGCCACAGTATACCCTCACGTACCACGGTATACCACGTGCCACAGTTTACCTCACGTGCCACGGTATACCACACGTGCCACGGTATACCACGTACCACGGTATACCACACGTGCCACAGTTTACCTCCACGTGCCACGGTATACCACACGTGCCACAGTATACCTCACGTACCACGGTATACCACACGCCACAGTTTAACACACGTGCCACGGATACCACACGTGCCACGGTATACCACACGTGCCACGGTGACATACACGTGCCACGGTATACCACACGTGCCACGGTATACCACACGTGCCACGGTATATACCACACACGTGCCACAGTATACCCCACGTACCACAGTATACCACACGCGCCACAGTATACCCCACGTACCACAGTATACCACACGTGCCACGGTATACCACACGTGCCACAGTTACCTCACGCCACGGTATACCCTCACGTGCCACAGTATACACACGTGCCACGGTATACCTCACGTACCACAGTATACCACACGTGCCACGGTATACCACACGTACCACAGTATACCACACGTGCCACGGTATACCACACGTGCCACAGTTTACCTCACGTGCCACGGTATACCACACGTACCACAGTATACCACACGTGCCACGGTATACCACACGTGCCACAGTATACCCTCACAAAAACAATATACCACACGTGCCACGGTATACCACACGTACATCAGTTTACCTCACGTGCCACGGTATACCCTCACGTGCCACAGTATATACCACACGTGCCACGGTATACCACGTGCCACAGTATACCACACGCGCCACAGTATACCACACGTGACAGTATACCACACGCGCCACAGCATACCACACGTGCCACAGTATACCCTACATGTGCCACAGTATACCACACACGTGCCACAGTTTACCCCACGTGCCACAGTATACCACACGTGCCACAGTATACCACACGTGCCACAGTATACCACACGTGCCACAGTATACCACACGCCACAGTATACCACACGCCACAGTATACCACACGTGCCACGGTATACCCTCACGCCACAGCATACCACACGCGCCACAGTATACCACACGTGCGACAGTATACCACACGCGCCACAGCATACCCACACGTGCCACAGTATACCACGTGCCACAGTATACCACACGTGCCACAGTTTACCCCACGTGCCACAGCATACCACACGTGCCACAGTATACCACACGTGCCACAGTATACCACACGCCACAGTATACCACACGTGCGCCACGTCATACCCACACGTGCCACAGTATACCACACGTGCCACAGTATACCACACACTCACAGTATACCACACGCCACAGTATGACCTCACTTGCCACAGTATACCACACGTGCCACAGTTTACCTCACGTGCCACAGCATACCACACGTGCCACAGTATACCACACGTGCCACAGTATACCCCACGCCACAGGCATACCACACACGTGCTACAGTATACCAACTTGCCACAGTATACCACACGTGCCACACAGTATACCACACGTGCCACGGTATACCACACACGTGCCACAGTATACCACACGCCACGGTACACCACACGTGCCACGGTATACCACACGTGCCACGTATACCGATATACCACACGCCACGGTGTACACACACGTGCCACAGTATACCACACGTGCCAGTATACCACACGTGCCACAGTATACCACACGCCACAGTATACCACACGTGCCACAGTATACCACACGTGCCACAGTATACCTCACTTGCCACAGTATACCACACGTGCCACAGCATACCCCACGTGCCACAGTTTACCCCACGTGCCACAGTATACCACACGTGCCACAGTATACCACACGTGCCACAGTATACCACACGCCACAGTATACCACACGTGCCACAGCATACCTCACTTGCCACAGTATACCACACGTGCCACAGTATACCACACGTGCCACGGTATACCACACACGCCACGGTATACCACACGCGCCACGGTATACCACACGTGCCACGGTATACCACACGTGCCAGTATACCACACGTGCCACGGTATACCACACGTGCCACGGTATACCACACACGTGCCACAGTATACCACACGTGCCACGGTATACCACACGTGCCACAGTATACCACACGCCACGGTATACCACACGTGCCACGGTATACCACACGTGCCACGGTATACCAACACGTGCCACGGTATACCACACGTGCCACGGTATACCACACGTGCCACAGATACCACACACGTGCCACAGTATACCACACGTGCCACGTATACCCCACGTGCCACAGTATACCACACACGTGCCCACAGATACCACACGTGCCACAGTATATCTCACCCACTCGTCTGATTGGTCTCTCTCTCTCTCTCTCTCTCTCTCTCTCTCTCTCTCTCTCTCTCTCTCTCTCATTCGTTGGAAAAGTGGAGACAGAGGAGGCGGATTAGCAGCAGTTATGGAAGGGGGAAATGGAATAAAGAATAAAAACAGTCATAGGGAGAGGGGAAGATGAAAGGAAGGGTAGGGGGAAGAGAAAAAGAGAGGAGAGGGAGGGAGGATAACGTGAGATAGGTGGGGAGAAGGGAGGAGAGGGTGAGAAGGCATAGACGAGTGGAGGGAGGAGAGGGGAAATGGTAGGGGAAGAAGGTGATGGGGGGAGGGGAGAAGGTGAGGGGGAGGGGAGGGAGGAGGGGTGGGGGAGGGGGAGGGAAGGAACGTATGGTTATCAACATCTGTGTCGTATCTTATAGTGTATGTATGTATGTATGTATGTATGTATGTATGTATGTATGTATGTATGTATGTATTTAACCGTGACTGTTTACACCCCGTACACACAACACCTACGGTAGTCAAGGAGGGACGACTTGTGTACATCCACCCGTCAGGTGTTCCTGGCCTCGAGGTGTACTAACATGACCCTCGGTGTTTGACAGATACACTCACCCCTCCTAGTGTACTGTACCGCACGTTAATACATAGCCTCTAGGTGTACTGTACTGCACGTTAATACATAGCTTCTAGGTGTACTGTACTGCACGTTAATACATAGACTCTAGGTGTACCTGTACTGCACGTTAATACATAGCCTCTAGGTGTACTGTACTGCACGTTAATACATACTTCTAGGTGTACTGTACTGCACGTTAATACATAGCTTCTAGGTGTACGTACTGCACGTTACATAGCTTCTAGGTGTACTGTACCGCACGTTAATACATAGCTTAGGTGTACTGTACTGCACGTTAATACATAGCTCTAGGTGTACTGTACCGCACGTTAATACATAGCTTCTAGGTGTACTGTACTGCACGTTAATACATAGCTCCTAGGGGTGTACTGTACCGCACGTTCATACATAGCCCTAGGGTGTACTGTACTGCACGTTAATACATAGCTTCTAGGTGTACTGTACTGCACGTTGATACATAGCCTCTAGGTGTACTGTACTGCACGTTAATACATAGCTTTAGGTGTACTGTACCGCACGTTAATACATAGCCTCTAGGTGTACTGTACTGCACGTTAATACGCTTTTAGGTGTACTGTACTGCACGTTAATACATAGCCTCTAGGTGTACTGTACTGCACGTTAATACATAGCTTCTAGGTGTACTGTACCGCACGTTAATACATACTCTAGTGTACTGTACCGCACGTTAATACATAGCCTCTAGGTGTACTGTACTGCACGTTAATACATAGAGAATACATAGCCTGTGAATGTATACTGTACTAACAAGTCTGTCGGCGCGCGCAGCTTTAGGACGGAGCTTATGACGTAGGTAAGCTTTTCATGACGTCACTTGTTTGTTTTATTCATTGGGGGTCCATATACTGAGTGATTGTTTTAGTTTTTCTGTGAGACATAATATCAGTGGTTGAATAGGTGTGTGTGTGTGTGTGTGTGTGTGTGTGTGTGTGTGTGTGTGTGTGTGTGTGTGTGTGTGTGTGTGTGTGTCCCCTTTAATAATACACAAGAACAAAACAATTGCTTCTGGCTCAAACATTCGAGTTTTTTTTTATTTAATTTGTTTAATTTCAAAATGCAGAAGGTAATTTTATTTTATTTTTACCTCTGTATTTTGTGATTTTTGTTATTATTATTTATTTTTTATTATTATTATTATTTATTTTGTTATTGTTATTATTTTGAGATTTGTTCGTTATTATTATTATTTTATATTTTTTCGTTATTATTATTATTATTATTAATTTTTTTCATTATTATTATTATTATTTTTTATTATCACCATATACATTACAATAAACATAGATATATATGATACAAATAATAGCTAATTTATATTTAGCCAAACTTGCTATATTAAGGCCCCTTAGCCATCGACCCTGACTTATATTTTGGGGAGTTAAGAGACGAGAGAAATATAATTGTTTGCATTATAGGTCAATTATACGTCTTAAGGGAGAGTTCAGGTCTGTTTACAGTATGTTGTTTGTGTGGAAAATTAAAGGTAAAATTATTAAAGGAAATTATTGAGTTGAAATAAAATTTTCCTTATTAAGAATATATTCAGGTAAGCAAAGGTAAAGTGATTGATTAATTTACCTGAGTTATGCATCCTACCTGAGTGGAGGTATGAGAGGTGTTTAGTTAACCCTATAGGTAAATCCCCACTAATTAAAGGTGTTTAGGGGAGGGAGGACCAGGTGTTGGATTAAGGGTGTTTGGGGGACCAGGTGTTGGATTATAGGTAAACCCACCACTAAAGGTGTTTAGGGGGACCAGGTGTTGATTAAGGGTGTTTGGGGGGGGGTGGCAGGTGTTGCTCTAGAGGTAATCTAGACCAGGGTGATGTACCTGGAGGGAGCGGTAGGGTTGTCAGGTCGTTTGATTTCCGTGGGTCATTAAACCGTATGTAAATGAGACAGGTGGGGAAAGGAAGGGGTGTCCATATCAGGTTTGTAGAGGAGGGAATCTACTTAGGGTGGTTCCTACCTGTGTGATGAAGGGGGTGGTGATAAACGATGCTCTTTTTTCATATTAAATCAAAGCAAAATTACAACATCATGGGGAAATAATCACGAAGAAAAGTAAATAACAAATCACTGCAATACAAAAGAAAATCACAGTAAAATAGATGTTAAACTCCTAGTGCTCTCTCTCTCTCTCTCTCTCTCTCATGTCTATTATGTCAGAGGTCACGCCCCCACCCCATCCGCTCCCCCACCCCCGTTCACCCAAAAAGTGTCCTCGGAATTTCGCCCCTCACCTGTACACTATGACGCAGTAATATACCTGTGTGTGTGTGTGTGTGTGTGTGTGTGTGTGTGTGTGTGTGTGTGTGTGTGTGTGTGTGTGTGTGTGTGTGTGTGTGTGTGTGTGTGGACGGACGGACGGACGAACAGGATTTTGACACCTCTGTAACCCAGCATAATTAACCCCTCCCTACTGTAACAAAAGGTAGATTACAAAAGACTACAGTATTTTTCTGTAGCCTTTGATTAATATTTGTGAAAGAAAAGATTAAAAAAAATAAATATATACATCACGTTTCAACACTGGCGTGACATTTTCGAGCCTCCCATCACAATGGTCGACTAGGGGGGGCCTTGGGAGAGGGGGGAACTAGGGGGCCTTGGGAGAGGGGGGAGGTTACACAATACAAGAGAATACAGTCATTAAAATGTATACTACTAAAGCATTAATTGAGTCATACATGAATTACAGCATATATAAAAAAATAATGTTTTTTTTCTTTATCTTGTGGTTTGTATAATGTGTATGAATGATAATGAATGATATGAATGTGTGTGAATGTTGGTCGAATGTTGAAAAATGTTAATAATACGTTTGATAGGTAATTGTAGTGTTGAGGTATATACAATACAATACAAAAGTGAATTATACACAATACAGCATTTTTACGTAACTGAATCATACATAGAGGATAATACAAATGTTGAAGAATACAGAATACAGGAGAATACATACATAGGAATACAGTTATTAAGGTATGTTGGGTAACCTGCCAACACCTGAGTTATTAAGGTATGTGGGGTAACCCCAACACCTAGTTAAGGTGTGTGGGGAACCTGCCAACACCTGAGTTATTGCTGTGTGGGGTAACCTGACAACACCTGAGTTATTAAGGTGTGTGGGGTAACCTGCCAACACCTGAGTTATTAAGGTATGTGGGGTAACCTGACAACACCTGAGTTATTAAGCGTGTGGGGTAACCTGCCAACACCTGAGTTATTCAAGGTGTGTGTAACCTGCCAACACCTGATTATTAAGGTGTGGGGGTAACCTGCCAACACCTGAGTTATTAAGGTGTGGGTAACCTGCCAACACCTGAGTTATTAAGGTGTGTGGGGTAACCTGCAACCCGAGTTATTAAGGTGTATAACCTACAACACCTGATATTAAGGTGTGTGGGTAACCTGCCAACACCTGAGTTATTAAGGTGGGTGGGGTAACCTGACAACACCTTGAGTTATTAAGGTGTGTGGGTAACCTGCCAACACCTGAGTTATTAAGGTGTGTGGTAACCTGCCAACACCTGAGTTATTAAGGTGTGGGGTAACCTGCCAACACCTGAGATATTAAGGTGTGGGGTAACCTGACAACACCTGAGTTATTAAGGTGTGTGGGGTAACCCGCCAACACCTGAGTTATTAAGGTGTGTGGGTAACCTGCCAACACCTGAGTTATTAAGGTGTGTGGGGTAACCTGACAACACCTGAGTTATTAAGGTGTGGGGTAACCTGACAACACCTGAGTTTAAGGTGTGTGGGGTAACCTGCCAACACCTGAGTTATTAAGGTGTGTGGGTAACCTGACAACACCTGAGTTATTAAGGTGTGGGTAACCTGCCAACACCTGAGTATTAAGGTGGGGGTAACCTGCCAACACCGAGTTATTAAGGTGTGTGGGTAACCTGCCAACACCTGAGTTATTAAGGTGTGTGGGGTAACCTGACAACACCTGAGTTATTAAGGTGTGTGGGTAACCTGACAACACCTGAGTTATTAAGGTGTGTGGGGTAACCTGCCAACACGTTATTAAGGTGTGGGGTAACCTGCCACACCTGAGTTATTAAGGTGTGTGGGTAACCTGCAACACCTGAGTTATTAAGGTGTGGGAACCTGAACACCTATAAGGTGTGTGGTAACCTGCCAACACCTGAGTTATTAAGGTGTGTGGGGTAACCTGCCAACACCTGAGTTATTAAGGTGTGTGGGGTAACCTGACACCTGAGTGTGGGTAACCTGCAACACCTGAGTTATTAGGTGTGTGGAACCCCAACACCTGAGTTATTAAGGTGTGTGGGTATACCAACACCTGAGTTATTAAGGTGTGTGGGGTAACCTGACAACACCTGAGTTATTAAGGTGTGTGGGGTAACCTGCCAACACCTGACTTATTAAGGTATGTGGGGTAACCTGACAACACCTGAGTTATTAAGGTGTGTGGGGTAACCTGACAACACCTGAGTTATTAAGGTGTATGGGGTGACGTGACAACACCTGAGTTATTAAGGTGTATGGGGTGACGTGACAACACCTGAGTTATTAAGGTGTATGGGATGACTTGACAACACTCCAGGGATGTTGTCTGGTTATGTCACGGAACTGCTGGAGTGTTTCCGGTGTGTTGTGGCGCATTGGCGTGTTGCTCTATAGGTGTTTTGGCGCAGTGTGTGTGTGTGTGTGTGTGTGTGTGTGTGTGTGTGTGTGTGTGTGTGTGTGTGTGTGTGTGTGTGTGTGTGTTTCTTTTTGTGTCGTTAGTGCAGTTTTGTGATTTGTTTGTTTGGTGTGTGTGTGTGTGTGTGTGTGTATGTGTGTGTGTGTGTGTGTGTGTGTGTGTGTGTGTGTGTGTGTGTGTGTGTTCTTTTTTGTGTCGTTAATTGCAGTTTGTGATTTGTTTGTTTTGGAGTGTGTGTGTGTGTGTGTGTGTGTGTGTGTGTGTGTGTGTGTGTGTGTGTGTGTTACGTCAGCCAGATTAAACTACTCTTAATTAACTCCACTTGAACCTAGACGAACACGACCTGAACTAACTTAACCTAACCTATAAATTAACGTCACATGCACAATCCTAACCTAACCTAAAGCATACCAGGTAATCATTAACATACCAGGTAATCATTAGCATACCAGGTAATAATTAGCATACCAGGTAACCATTAGCATACCAGGTAACCATTAGCATACCAGGTAATCATTAGCATACCAGGTAACCATTAGCATACCAGGTAACCATTAGCATACCAGGTAACAATTAGCATACCAGGTAACCATTAGCATACCAGGTAACCATTAGCATACCAGGTAACCATTAGCATACCAGGTAACAAGAAACGCGGGAAAGGACGTTATTTTCTCTCTAACTTCCACATTTGTCGCTTGTGCCCCTCTTGTCGTGGGTGAACAAGGCATTATAGCGGAACTGAGAGGTTAGGTTAGGTCCGTTCCTGTTCCTTGGTCCGTTACTGTTGTTTTGTGGTCCGTTCCTGTTGTTCCATGGTCCGTTCCTGTTGTTTCGTGGTCCGTTCCTGTTGTTCCGTGGTCCGTTCCTGTTGTTCCGTGGTCGTTCCTGTTGTTCCATGTGGTCCGTTCCTGTTGTTCCGTGGTCCGTTCTGTTGTTCCGTGGTCCGTTTCTGTTGTTCCGTGGTCCGTTTCTGTTGTTCCGTCAGTCCGTTTCTGTTGTTCCGTGGTCCGTTCCTGTTGTTCCGTGGTCCGTTCCTGTTGTTCCGTGGTCCGTTCCTGTTGTTCCGTGGTCCGTTCCTGTTGTTCCGTGGTCCGTTCCTGTTGTTCCGTGGTCCGTTCCTGTTGTTCCATGGTCCGTTCCTGTTGTTCCGTGGTCCGTTCCTGTTCCTTGCTTGTATCTCGGTGTTTGTTTCAATGTGTATGTTTCCACTGTGTACGTATGTGTGTATGTGCGTTATATAGTGAATCTGTCGCACCGAGTGAGTCAATTTCGCGGAAAGTGTTTGCTGGGGGGATTTGTGTGTGTGTGTGCGTGCGAGTGTGTGTGTGTGTGTGTGTGTGTGTGTGTGTGTGTGTGTGTGTGTGTGTGTGTGTGTGTGTGTGTGTGTGTGTGTGTGTGTGTGTTTTAGCGTGCATTTACGTTGTACTCTCCCCTGATTGTATTCTCTCTCTCTCTCTCTCCTCTCTCTCTCTCTCTCTCTCTCTCTCTCTCTCTCTCTCTCTTTTATGCTCTTACGTATGTTTGTGTGTGTGTACATAGAGGGAGAGGTGTGTGTGTGTGTGTGGTGGATGTGCGTGTGTGCGTGCGCAGGCAGCGTCTGCATAGTCTAGTCAGTTCTTTGTCTCTTGATTTCTACTGCTGTGACCTTCCTTTGTCTAGGGATGGTAACTCGTGCGTGTGTGTGTGCGTGTGTGTGTGTGTGTGTGTGTGTTTCTTTAGGGGAGTCAAGATTGCGTGCATGCATGATGATAGGGTTGACTTTAGCGTGTGTCATCGTTTGTTTTTGTGCGCAGGTGTGTGGTGGGAGTGGAAGAATGGTGGTAAGACGTGTGATGCGTGGTGAGTGTGTGTGTGTGTGTGTGTGTGTGTGTGTGTGTGAGTGGTGGACCAGAGAGTGTCGTGACCAGGAGGCACCTCGGCCCTGCAGTACTGTGGTGGCAGTGGCAATGTTCCCTCTCTCCTCCCCTCCCCCTCCCTCTCTTTCTCTCCTCACCCTCCTTCCTCCCCTCCCTTCCCCCCCTCCCCCCATACCCTCAGACAGCGCTGCCAGGCACACGATCTCCCCTCTGTTTATCTGCACCCCTCTCTCTCTCTCTCTCTCTCTCTCTCTCTCTCTCTCTCTCTCTCATCCTGGGATTGTATTATGTCTTGTAACTCCGTAGATAAGAAGTGGTGGGGTGGGGGGGTGGGGGTGGGGGGTGATGGGATGAGAGGGAGGTGATGGAGTGATGGGGAGGTAGAGAAAAGAATGAGAGTATGTAAGGAGGGGGAGGTGATGATGGGGAGGATAGTGTAGTGATGGTGTTGGGTGCTTAATGTTATGGTGAGGAGAATGATCTGGGGAAGTGGGAGGGGCTAGAAGGAATGGGGGTAAGAGAGGGGGTAGGTGGGGGTAAGGGAGGGTGAGGACAGACAGGAAGTTAGGGAGATAGTGAAGGGGATAACGAGGGAAATGGGTAAAGGGCTAAAGGCAGTGAGGGTGAGTGACAAAGAGAGGAGGATTGTGGTGCGTGCTGGAGCGCCACGGGCGGGCAGGACGTTGCCGGCGCTGGTGGTAGCTGGTAGTGGTGGTGGCTCCCTCGTCAATCAGGCTTCGTCTGCCTAGCAGCCCGCGTCGTCTACCTCCTGGCTCCCCCCCACCCACGTGGCTCTCTCTCCACCACACGTCGACGGCCTCCCCCCACCGCCCCACCACTCACGCCCACGGCCCTCTGTCTCCGCCCACACGTGTCCTGCATGGGTCAGGTTGAGGACTGGAGATCTGGCGGCACCCCGAGGGCTGGTTGTGTTCCTACGGCCGTGGACACTACTGCAGCGGCAGGAGGGTGACGGGTATAGTGTGTGTGACAGAAATAGCCTGAGCTAGGAGGCCTAAGGCAGTGCCGGAGCATCAAGTGTGTCAGTGTAGAGCAGCGAACGGCAGTGTTATGGTGGTGGTAGTTAATGTGTGGTGCTAGTGGTAGTGTTGGTGGCGAGTGTTGATCAGAGTGTAGTCCTGGCCACTATCTACACCCCCGGTCAGTCAGTGTGTGTAG
Source organism: Homarus americanus (assembly GCF_018991925.1). NCBI lineage: Eukaryota > Metazoa > Arthropoda > Malacostraca > Decapoda > Nephropidae > Homarus > Homarus americanus. Next base: position 89,335 of record NW_024752133.1, read on the forward strand.
CTGTGAGGGCCGCAGGAGAGGGTGTAAGTGCAGTGACAACAGTAACAGAGGCTTCGATAACATCAATACCTGCTGGAATATTTTTGTAAAGAGCTGAAGAAGATCTGGTGTGTGTATTTTCTGTGGTGTTGAGAAGTTGCATCTTACCATTGTGAGTATCAACAACAGCTGGAAATTGGCACAAGGTCGAAGGGAGAGTTTTGGTGCTCGAGAATATTGAGTGTGAGCAAGAGGAGCGGCTGCGGGTTATAGTTCACAAGATCTGAGCAGCTGGAGAGTCGTGCAGCAGAAGACCCTGTTGTGGAGGTCCAGAGTACAGCTGGAGGCGTGCGTTGCGACAGGAGAAGCAGCAGCTGAAGTTTTAGACGATTATCTAGCGGTGTCAAAAATTGGGTCAAGATGCAGCCGTCGTGGTTCACGGTGCCGTGGGTGCAGTTCCAGTCTCTGCCCAACTTTACCAACTTGGCCGGGCTGGGACAGATGGCCGCCGCCGCCCCCCCGCCCGCCAACATGGGCAACTTGACCGCCCTCAATGGGGCCATTAACGGCATGAACGGCGTTACAAGCATGAACGGCGTTAACGGCCTCAGTGGCGTCAGTCTTAGCCAGCTCAACGGCCTCAACGGTATTAACGGTCTCAACGGTTTAAACGGACTGAACGGGTTGAGCAGTCTTGCGGCGGGGCACGGCGGCTTGGTGGCTCTGCCCTCGCCAACACCCCATCACCAGACTCTGGCGCTGCAGCAGGTGCTGAGGCGCCAGCACCAGCCAGTGCCCCCGCCCCTAGCAGCACTCATCAGAGCTAAAAAGGTAAGTCTGGGTCCTTCAAGGCCTCACCTGTAAACACCTCTGGCGACTGTATACCTGCCGGCACTTGTTACCTCCTGTCCTGCTCGCAGTAAAAACCAAACTGTACCCAACTGTAAACTAAACGAACAGAAGTTTCTCTCAAAGACCCCGGAGAGTTTGTCTCGTAAAACACACCGGGACAAACACCTGTGGTGGACAATTGTATTTCCCGCCCATCACCTGGCCCTATCTCTTAACCTCATCTGGCCCTATCTCTTAACCTCACCTGGCCCGATCTCTTAACCTCATCTGGCCCGATCTCTTAACCTCATCTGGCCCGATCTCTTAACCTCACCTGGCCCGATCTCTTAACCTCACCTGGCCCGATCTCTTAACCTCACCTGGCCCGATCTCTAAACCTCACCTGGCCCGATCTCTTAACCTCACCTGGCCCGATCTCTAAACCTCACCTGGCCGACTCAACTTCATCACCCACGTGTCTTTAAAAAAAAAATAAAATACTCAGGAATGATCATAAATTGGCCGTGTAAGCTACCTTGCTCACCTGTTCGGAGTACTAATCAATTACCTACCTGTCCCGCCGTCGCTTACCTGGTCTCCACTAATCGCCGGATCTAAATTTCCATAACACAAGAAAATAAACTCGGGTTTGGTTTTATTTGTGTTTGCTTAAGGTTAGGTTAGCTTAAGTGTACATTACGTTACGTTACGTTTGCGTTACGGAATTTTGTCTCTTTAGTTTCTTCTGTCAACGTTATCCTATCTTATATTAACCCCTCTCAAAACACGACACATCACTCGATATCAGTTTAATCGTAAAGCAAATGATATCATGATAACTTAGTCCATCTTTAGTCCTTACGATATCCAGGAGTGAACGAGGTTATCTTAAGAGATTTAATAACTAAGTTCCGGTTTTCTGTTTTGATATGTTTTACGCCTTAAAAGTGTTATCTTAAAGATGTTATCATTAAATTATGTTATGTTATCTTGTTTTTTTGGTTATATGGGGAAATTAAGTAGTGATTAGTTATGCTATCTTCCCAAATGTAAGAGTTATCTTATATGGAGGAAGTGTTTTAAAAAAAAATTATGATATCGTAAGAAAAATTATAACAAAAGTAGTCCCCAAGGAAATTGATAACGAATAAAAAAAAATTCCTTTATTTTATCTTAATTGCGTTAATGTTATCTTAGTGATATTAAACGCATACGTCCTTTTGATATCACCCTTAACGTAACGTCTTTGGGAAATAACACTGGTATAAAAAAAAGGTGTTATCTTGGGGAAATGATAACAAATTTTCTCCATCCCTCACCCTGTCTGTTATCTTGGGGAAAATAATATCAAATAATTTAGCCCCAGCGATAACGATATCATACATGTTATTAAAATAGTTATCTTAATAAAATAACTCATTCACATTTACGATATCTTAAAACCATAAATAACATCTGTGGTTATCGTAGACCAAAGAATTAACGCAATTCCAGATATCGTGTTATCTCATCATCACTTCTAATTGGTGGTGGGGGAAGTTATCCTTGTATGATAACTGGCTAATCATGGTGTAGATAGCTATTATTAGACAATCAGGAGGATTAGACGTTGTGTGGTTGGTCAGATTGTATTACGGTATTAAAGTATAATTATCTATATATCTATTTATCTATCGTGCGAGAGTTCAGATTGGCTAATCGATAGGAACAGGTGTGTGTGTGTGTGTGTGTGTGTGTGTGTGTGTGTGTGAGAGCTCAGATTGGCTGATCAATAGAGTCCATGCACATGAATTCCCTAAATTTTTAAAGTGAGTTTTGATGTTCTAATTCGGATTGGAACGCTTGGGTTTTCATCATCTAATCTTGTTATATCTCCAGTCGTTATATCTCCAGTCGTCATATCTCCTCCTATGGTCGTTGAAAATGCACCCATAATCCACCTTTCCAATCGTTCAATCTTCCTAATCCGTCATGCACAATATCACATCCTTATAATCTACCTCCAATCCCCTTTAATCTACCTCCAATCCCCTTTAATTTACCTCCAATCCCCTTTAATCTACCTCCAATCCCCTTTAATCTACCTCCAATCCCCTTTAATCTACCTCCAATCCCCTTTAATCTACCTCCAATCCCCTTTAATCTACCTCCAATCCCCTTTAATCTACCTCCAATCCCCTTCAATCTACCTCCAATCCCCTTTAATCTACCTCCAATCCCCTTTAATCTACCTCCAATCCTCAACCCTTCTTCTTATTCGTCCCAGCAGAGATTGGGAGCTATTTCGCGAATGTTAAATATCTGTTAATTTGATCTATTTCATGAATATGAATTTGTGTGATTGTGAGATCATTTGGGTCTCAGTACTAATAGGCCCCAGTCCTCTTAGGCCCCAGTTCTAATGGGGCCCAGTTCTAATAGACCCCCAGTTGAAGTTCTAATAGGTCCCAGTTCTAATAGGCCCCAGTTCTAATAGGCCCCAGTTCTAATAGGCCCCAGTTCTAATAGGTCCCACTTCTAATAGGCCCCAGTTCTAATAGGCCCCAGTTCTAATAGGTCCCAGTTCTAATAGGTCCCAGTTCTAATAGGCCCCAGTTCTAATAGGCCCCAGTTCTAATAGGTCCCAGTTCTAATAGGCCCCAGTTCTAATAGACCCCCAGTTCTAATTAGGCCCAGTTCTAATAGACCCCCAGTTAAAGTTCTAATAGGCCCCAGTTCTAATGGTCCTCAACTCAACCTAACCTAACCTAACCTGGGGCCCTATTAGAACCGGGGTCTATTATGACACATTTCACCAGCGGCCCATAAATTAACAATGAAGTTTGATGTTAAATTCTTAATTTCTGAGACGTTAACATGTTACCTGGATGTTAATTAGGAAGAAGGTAGTTCATAATTTAACACGCGATTACAGGTTAAAAGTTGAACACACACACATGACAAGGGACAAATTAACATGGAACGATCGTTAACATGTAGATTAAGTGTTAAATTCGTATTAAATTGCGTTAATTGTCTGGTTTCGTGTAAGGAATGATCGCCAGTGTGAGCAGAAGAATTAAACGCCAGTGTGAGCAGAAGAAATGAAAATTAACGCCAGTGTGAGCAGAAGAAATGAAAATTAACGCCAGTGTGAGCAGAAGAAGTGAACGCCAGTGTGAGCAGAAGAAGTGAACGCCAGTGCAGGTATAAGATTGAATGAATTATGAGTACGATGATTTAACCCCTTGAGGACGATGATTTAACCCCTTGAGTACGGTGATTTAACCCCTTGAGGACGAGGATTTAACCCCTTGAGGACGATGAGTTAACCCCTTGAGGACGATGAGTTAACCCCTTGAGGACGATGATTTAACCCCTTGAGGACGATGATTTAACCCCTTGAGGACGATGATTTAACCCCTTGAGGACGATGATTTAACCCCTTGAGGACGATGATTTAACCCCTTGAGGACGATGATTTCACCCCTTGAGGACGATGATTTCACCCCTTGAGGACGATGATTCAACCCTTTGATGACGATAATTTAACCCTTTGATGACGATGATTTAACCCTTTGATGACGATATTTAACCCTTTGATGATAATTTAACCCTTTGACGACGATAATTTAACCCTTTGACGACGATAATTTAACCCTTTGATGACTTAACCCTTCAGGCCTCAAAGGGTTCAAAAGACAGTGTGTGTTATCCCTGCCAACATATCCATCATTGTTATCCAGGTGTTATCAATGCGTGGTGTTATTTTGAAGAGTTATCTTTGGGTGAATTTTGATAATTAGGTTGTGTTATCTCCAGTGATTTTAGTTTATGTGTTGTTATTATTTTGTTATCATTTAGTTGTGTTATCGTGCCGTTGTTGAGTTTAATATCATCAAGATCACAGTTATTATCCGGTGTTATCTTGTCATCTTGTTATCGCCTAGGAGATGCTGTTATCGTTTTAGCGTATTTACAGTGTTATCTTAGGTAAGGGGACAGGTTAGTTCGAGCGATAACAGTCTGTGGGTTAATATCTGTCTCGTTATCTTCAGTGATCTTGGTTTAACAACTACAAGATAACAGTTAAAGTGTTATTTTTGTGGTAATTTATTTTGGCCATCGATGCATCTCTGGCTAATGATAACAATAATAATAACAAAAACACGTCAGTAATAACAGTAAAAAAAAACAATAACAATAATAATGATAACTACACCAACAAGAGCAACAATAACAACGACAATGATATAATAACTTCAATAACAAAATCAACAATGACAATAACAACTACAATAATCACCAGCACCGCTAATCACCACCACCGCTAATCACCACCACCACCACCGCTAATCACCACCACTAATTACCACAACCACCGCTAATCACCACCACCGCTAATCACCACCACCACACTTCACCAATTACCACCACCACCGCTAATCACCACCACCACCACCGCTAATCACCACCACTAATTACCACAACCACTGCTAATCACCACCACCACCGCTAATTACCACAACCACTCACTCAACCATCGTTAAGTTGATCATAAGGGCGACAGTGCCACCCCCACCCCCTATCCCGCTAAAGTTGCCCATAGAGAAAAGTTTCCCTCAGACCCCAGAGATTCTTTCAGCAGAGTCACTCAAACGTTAGATTGTCTTAATTGTAGCTCATTAGTTGGAATAGTGTAGTAATGTGTATATGTATGTATGTATAGGCTATATGTATGTAATGTATATCGTTGGAGGGAATGATGATGACGATAATAATAATAATAATAATAATAATAATAATAATAATAATAATAATAATAATAATAATAATAATAAAAAAGATTCCCAAATAAATAATCGAATTTACACACGAAAATACATCGTCGCCAACACACACACACACACACACACACACACACACACTGGTCAGAACTTAAGCATTCGCCCAATTATTTGTCGTGGGTGGACAGCTATAGGTCTTGTGTGTGTCTGCGGCATGAGAGAGAGAGAGAGAGAGAGAGAGAGAGAGAGAGAGAGAGAGAGAGAGAGCATAAGAACCGTTGTGGGTCATAACTCGTCAAGTTTTATCCAGGAAACTAAGAGAAACTTCTTTTTTTTCTCTCTCGTCTGTCGAAACTTTGGGGGACGCCGGGCATTAGCGATCGCCCACTGGGACAGCGCTTGTACGAGCAATTGACAGCGCCTGACGTTACCCTCTTCTGAGTCACTTCGCTCGTTAACGCCTCGTTGTCTGAATTGGTGTTTTTAAGATTGGGTTTGTGAGCGCCAGCACGAGCCTTTTGCAGCGTCTGGCGTTCATCTCCTTGGTGCCAGGTTTGTGAACGCTACGCCAGGCGAACAGGTATCTAGGTTTTTTTTCTTTGTATTTAAACGAACGTGTGCCTGTCGCTGCTGCCACAAGTCTCAAGAGCTGCCACAAGTCTGACGAACGTGTGCCTGTCGCTGCTGCCACAAGTCTGACGAACGTCGCGCTGTCTGACGAACCAAGTCTGACGAACGCTGCTGCACAAGTCTTTGTCAAGTCTGACGAAAGTCTGACGAAACAAGTCTGACGAACGCTTCTGACGAACGTGTGCCTGCCGCTGCTGCCCAAGTCTGACGAACGTGTGCCTGTCGCTGCTGCCACAAGTCTGACGAACGTGCTCTGCTGCCCCCAACGTGCCTGTCGCTGCTGCCACAAGTTCCGTGTGCCTGTCGCTGCTGCCACAAGTCTGACGAACGTGCCTGTGCGCTGCCGCAAGTCTGACGAACGTGCCTGTCGCTGCCACAAGTCTGACGAACGTGCCTGTCGCTGCTGCCACAAGTCTGACGAACGTGCCTGTGCCTGACAAGTCTGACGAACGTGTGCCTGTCGCTGCTGCCACAAGTCTGACGAACTGCTGTCCCGCTGCCACAAGTCTGACGAACGTGTGCCTGTGCCGCACAAGTCTGACGAACGTGTGCCTGTCGCTGCTGCCACAAGTCTGACGAACGTGCCTGTCGCTGCTGCCACAAGTCTGACGAACGTGTGCCTGCGCTGCTGCCACAAGTCTGACGAACGTGCTGCCAAGTCTGACGAACGTGCTCTGCGCTGCTGCCACAAGTCTGACGAACGTGTCTGTCGCTGCCGCCCGACGAACGTGTCTGTCGCTGCTGCCACAAGTCTGACGAACGTGTGCCTGTCGCTGCTGCCACAAGTCTGACGAACGTGTGCCGTCGCTGCTGCCACAAGTCTGACGAAGCTCAAGCGACGAACAAGTCTGACGAACGTGTGCCTGTCGCTGCTGCCACAAGTCTGACGAACGTGACGAACTGCCGCCTGCCACAAGTCTGACGAACGTGTGCCTGTCGCTGCTGCCAGTCTGACGAACGTGCCTGTCGCTGCTGCCACAAGTCTGACGAACGTGCCTGTCGCTGCCACAAGTCTGACGAACGTGTGCCTGTCGCTGCTGTCTGACGAACAAGTCTGACGAACTGTGAACCTGTCGCTGCTGCCACAAGCTCCACTGACGAACGTGCTGTCGCTGCTGCCACAAGTCTGACGAACGTGTGCTCGTCGCTGCCGAAGTCTGACGAACGTGCCTGCTGCTGCCACAAGTCTGACCTCTGACGAACGTGCCTGCGCGCTGCCAAGTCTGACGAACGTGTGCCTGTCGCTGCTGCCACGAAGTCTGACGAACGTGTGCCTGTCGCTGCTGCCACAAGTCTGACGAACGTGCCTGTCGCTGCCACAAGTCTGACGAACGTGTGCCTGTCGCTGCTGCTGCAAGTCTGACGAACGTGTGCCTGTCGCTGCTGCCACAAGTCTGACGAACGTGTGCCGTCGCTGCTGCCACTGTCTGACGAACGTGTGCCTGTCGCTGCTGCTGTCCACAAGCCACAAGTCTGACGAACGTGTGCCTGTCGCTGCTGCCACAAGTCTGACGAACGTGTGCCTGTCGCTGCTGCCACAAGTCTGACGAACGTGTGCCTGTCGCTGCTGCCACAAGTCTGACGAACGTGTGCCTGTCGCTGCTGCCTGCCACAAGTCTGACGAACGTGTGCCTGTCGCTGCTGCCACAAGTCTGACGAACGTGTGCCTGTCGCTGCTGCCACAAGTCTGACGAACGTGTGCCTGTCGCTGCTGCCACAAGTCTGACGAACGTGTGCCTGGCGCCACTTTCATAATAATTGTGATGACGGTAAGACGAAGCTAAATACACCCTTTTGTACCCGGTAAGAAGAGCGTCATTACCGTGCACTGTTAAGTGTGTCGGTGATTGATGGAGGTGAACGTCAGGCGCTGATGACTGCTCATGCTGGCGTTGTTTATATGCCATACTGGGCGGAGGTGAACGTCAGGCGCTGATGACGAGTTCAGGTTAGCTTGGGTTAGGTTAGGTTGATTTAAGATAGGTTACATTAAGGTATTGGAAGCATAATGTGTTGCCTAATGGTAGACCCTGCTGCCATATGTGACCAAGTCCCAGGTTGGTGATCTGACTTTCTGCCTCATTTACACACAGTTGCAGGGTCTCAATTGTTTCTCTTACTATTGACAACACAACATACATATATTGTTTCTCACTAGTGATCTTTTTTTATGGTTCTTTATTATTATTATTATTATTATTATTATTATTATTATTATTATTATTGTTGTTGTTGTTGTTGTTGTTTTAATTTATTTTTATTTATTATAAACTTTATTTACTTTGAATTATTATTATTACGTCCCCCGCCCCCCAAGCCCCGATGTGGGTCAGTAGTCCTGTGCCGGGTGGGCTAATCCCCAGACAAAAGGTTAGGTTAGGTTAACCCCTGGAGTACCATGACAACACCCTCAGTAAGACAAACTACCCCCACCACCTTCTCCACCACCACCACCACACACAGGACACCAATTGTAATCACTTTAGGGCGGCAGGTAGCCACAAGAACACAGGTATCGGATCTCTCTCCCTCTCCCTCTCCCTCTCCCTCTCCCTCCCTCTCTCTCCCTCTCCCTCTCTCTCCCTCTCCTTCCTCGAGACTTCAATAGAGAATTTAGTGTTAAGATCCGCTTGTGTCAATGACTGGCATGATTATATTTATAGAGGGTTGGATCGTGTGTGTGTCTGTGTGCGCGTGTGTATGTGCGTGCGTGTGTGTGTGTGTGCGTGTGATCTTGTTGCTGCTATCAATATTTACTCTGGCATCTTGGGACGAGGAAAAATAATGACAGGTGAATGATAAACAGAGAAGACGAGAAGCTTAAAGGATTACGAAGGCGAAGAGGAAGAGGAAGAGGGAGATAAAGAGGCGAAGAGGAAGAAAAAGAGGAAGATGAAGACGAAGAGACGAAGCATAGAATTAATTAATGATAAAGGAAGGAAAAATACCACATCCCAAACGTAGAATTAATGAGGATGACCAGGAATCAGGTCAGGTCAGGTCAGGTCAGTAACAATTGTTTAGGGGTAGCGGGTCGCCTGTGGATGGTGGAGGACCAGGGGTGAGAACGGGCCAGGGGCAAGGGAGGGAATTACACATTTTTCAATCTCGTTTACGCATTCATTGAGCTTACTGACGCAGGAATATAGTTAACATGGTGGTGGTGTTTTTTTATTAAGTTTATTATTTTTTGATTTTTTTTTTTGGTCAGGAGTGAAATTATGAAAAGATTCGTATTTTTTTTTTAGTGTAAGGAAACGGACGGACTTGTTGTTGTTGTTGTTGTGTAGTCTTGGTTTTGTTTTGTCGCCATTTTGGTTTTCTTAGTTGTGTTATATTCTTTGAGATGACGGGAAAATCTGAGTTTCCTTCCTTCCTTCCTCCGCCCGCTCAACCAACCATCCATATATTCGCTCTTCCTTCCCTCCCTCCTTCCTTCCTTCCTTCCTTCCTTCCTTCCCTCCCTTCAACCCTCCTTCCTTCCTTTTATCCGTCCACCCACCCCTCTCACCACCCACCCCTCCCGCCCCGTCACACTTCACTGTTTACACACTAACCTCGACCAAATATGAGGCGATTTTATCCATCTCTGGTTACAACAAGACACACGGTGAGCCTCAGTCCTGTGGTGTGTGTGTGTGTGTGTGTGTGTGTGTGTGTGTGTGTTATTGGTTTATTTTTGTTAATATTATTTTTATTTGTGATATTATTATTATTATTGCTACGTAATAATAGTTAACATAGAAGGATCTTTCGTAAACACACACACACACACACACACACACACACACACACACACACACACGCACACACAATGTTCGGTCATTCCCCAAGTCCCTCTCCCCGACCCATCCTCACCACCGGGATATCTACATAAACAAAAGTGACAATTTCGTTTCGGAAAGAAGTGGGACCAGTGTTGAACAGTGATGAACAGTGTTTAAGACAGTGAATTCAGCACTAGACAGTACCAGTGAGAGCCGTGACCCACCAGTGAGATAAGCACCCTGGGAACTGACCGCCGTCTTCTGACCAGGAGGTGCTAATCAGTCCACAATGGGAACACATGACTACGAGATAACACAACACCACCCGGTGTCCCCATGACCACGTGAGGTCCTTCATATCAACACCCGAGGACGAGTTACTACACCACGTGAACACCACACCACCTGGTGTCGCCATGACCAGCCCAGGCCCGGTCCATCAACTGTAAACTATAATAATTTGTATGTTTAATCAGTTCCTCCTTCTTTCAGTAAAGCTTATGTTAAACGAATGTATATTTTCAGCCTTCGGGCTGCTGAACTTTTTCAATAAACCGTTAATTATTATTATCCTCGCGGTCCTTGTAACTCTTATGAGTGATGACTGCAGTGGGAGCAGGTAAACAAAGTGAAAGGTTACAGGGAAATAGTGTTAGGAATGATGACAAAACTAAATTAGGCAGGGAGTTAAAACCTAAACACAACAAAGAGAGGACTCAGAACACGACTAACTTAAATGTCTACTACGCAAACAGTAGGAGTATGAGAAACAAAATGGATGAAATCAGGGCGTTGGTATGTACCGAAAAAATCGATATACTGTAATAGCATTCACCGAAACATGGATAAACCCAGACTCACGTGAGTTACCTGTCGAATACCAAATTGCAGGTTACAAATTTTTCAAGCCGATAGGCAGATTAGGAAAGGAGGCGGTGTAGCAATCTATGTCAGGGATAATCTGAAGTGTGAAATAAATAAGGAAATAAAAACAGCAGAATACGGAAACAATTTGAATAGAATTAATCGACGGTAGGGAAAAATTTATCACAGGAGTAATATATAGACCTAATATAGAGTTGGGTTAATGAGCGACTTTGGGATGAAATGCGCAGGGCTTCCATACATAGCAAAGTCTGTATAGTAGGCGACTTTAACCTTAGCCAAATAGATTGGATTGACCTTACGGGTAACTCAGAATCAAAGGATTTTCTTGAAACAATGGATTAGGGCCTGGTTACAGGACAGGAAACAGCGAGTGAGCATTAGCTGCACTAAATCCTATTGGAGCAACGTCACTAGTGGAGTTCCCCAAGGCTCAGTACTTGGACCATTATTATTTATTATATACATAAACGACATAGATATCGGCATAGACAGCAACATAAGTAAATTTGCTGATGACACTAAAATAGGACGTGTTATTAAATCTGACGATGACTCTGCAAAACTACAGGAAGATTTAAAACAAATTTTCGAATGGTCGGAAAAATAACAAATGGAATTCAATGTGCACAAATGTAAAGTACTCAGTATAGGAGATGTAAATTGGGAAACCACATACTAGATGAACAATGATGTTATTGAGAAATTCGACTGCGAGAAAGATTTAGGAGTAATGATAAGTAGGAATCTTAAGCCAAGTAAACAATGTGTTTTTGCTCGAAACAAGGCTAATAAAGTACTTGGGTTCATACAAAGGAGTGTTAGTTACAAGACTAGCGAGGTCATCCTAAAACTGTATCTTGCTCTTGTGAGACCTCACTTGGATTACGCAGTTCAGTTCTGGTCACCGTATTACAGAATGGATATAGAATCCTTGGAAAGAATTCAGAGGAGAATGACAAGACTAATCCCGGGCATTATGAACCTTGAGTATAGAGACAGGTTAAAGCATCTTAATTTGCACTCCCTCGAGAGACGTAGAGTGAGAGGCGATATGATAGAGGTGTATAAATGGAAGTCAGGGCTAAACAAAGGTGATATAACAAAGGTACACAAACTATCCAACCAGGAACGAACTCGTAACAATGGTTTTAAGCTACAGGTAGACAAATTTAGATTTAGGCGCCAAATAAGTAAACAGTGGTTTGGAAATAGAGTAGTGGATGAATGGAACAAGTTACCAAATATCATCATTAACTCTAATACACTGGATAGGCTTCAAACATAGGTTGGATGGATATATGAGTGATAATGGTTGGGTGTAAACGGGACTGCCCAGTATGACCCGCTGTAGTTAACTCCATTCTTGTGTTCCTTCAACTCCGGTTAAAAAAAGTGATCCATTTAGGTCCGTTTTTATATCTCCATTAAGGTTTATATAGTTATTTATTTATTTCTATTTATTTTTTTTTACTGAGTGAGGAAGGTTTAACGATTTGACGATTGAAATTTACACAGGGTTGGTTTACGTTAGGTTTAGGTTAGGTTTAGGTTAGGTTTAGGTTAGGTTAGGTTAGGTTAGGTTAGGTTAGGTTAGGTTAGGTTAGGTTAGGTTAGATGAAACTGATACAAAAGGCAACAGTACCAGATGTCATAAACAGAAGAACAAACAAAAAATGAAAACAACACACAAACACAAACTACAAACACAAACAATTACAAATACACACACACACACACGCGCACACACACACACACACAGACACACACACACACACACACACACCACAACAAGAACAATCACAGACGAGAGAGAGAGAGAGAGAGTCGTAAACACTGATGCAAGAACTAAAACACAGGAGCAAGCACAAGTTCCGCACCCGAACATAACAACTAACACGAGACACATGTGGGCAAGGGGGGGCATGGGGGAGGGGGGCAAGGCAGGGGGGAAGGACAGGACAGGGAATGGGGGGAGGAGGGGGGGGCAGTTCACTTTGGCCTCTCTCTCGTCTTGGCCACCACCTTTTTTGCGGTCATTGGTCGGACATTTTGGCAAGTCGTGAATGAAATCCCGACACTGTACTTGGTGACCTCTACTACTACTACTACTACTACTACTACTACTACTACTACTACTACTACTACTACTACTACTACTACTACTACTACTTTTTTTTTTTACGTGGCCTCCAGCCTCCCCCAATAGCCACACCTTCGCCGCCATTTTATTACCTTAATATTAAATATCCTAATACATAAGTAGCTATCCTATCTGTGTTGAATTAGTTGAGCCGCAGATCTATGCGGCATTCAGTGACTGTAGCCTCATAGTCAATATCTGCAGCAGTTGTCGGCATTGGGGCAGAAGCTCTCGTTCCCCTGAGGCAGAGCAAAGCCGACCGAAGGAGAGAGAAAGACAGTCGACATCTCATCCAGGCTGTAACATAACTTCTGGGCTGCTGCTTCTGTTCGGAGATCAACTCCGCGAGTCTGGCGTAGAAACATCTTGCACTTGGTCCCATCCCACCAGAGGTTGTGAACACTACTACTACTACTACTTAATTATTGTGTACATACAGAATGTGTGTGTGTGTGTGTGTGTGTGTGTGTGTGTAAAAGTTTCCTCCAACACCTGCAAGTTCCGCCGACATGTCTACATTCTCTCCTCCACGCTCAAGTTTCCGCCGACATGCTTTAAATCTTGTCTAAACACGCTTACCCCCACCCACCCCACCCACCCCACCCCACCCCACCCCACCCCACACCACCCCACCCCACCCCACCCACTTCACGCTGAGGTAGCTGCTGATAGACTTAACTGAGTAACCAAGGTGGAGTAAGTGTGAACACCACCTTACACTCTGTTCACCTTCACCTGTTCAGCTTAATTTGTTCACCTTTATTTGTTCAGCTTCATTTGTTCACTATCCACCCCCTCTCCTTCTCCCCCCTCCCCTTCTCCCCCCTCCCCCCCCGGGCGAGTAATATAAACATGGCCGCTTCTCCCCGTATTTCATCGGTTCGTTATATACAGTCGGTCGCTGGTCCACTCTCAGCCAATCATAACCCTCCGTAAACCTCGAGGCGCTTTTCTATTCGTCGGCTACTGCAGGTACGGTTTTGTCAAGCCTGTTTCGAATTTATTTTTTTTTCTTTGTTTATTAATTTTGTTTTGTTGTTATTATTTTGATTGATAGATTTATTTTTTTTATTATTTATTTATTTTTTATGATGATCGCCTCGGGAGAACACACACACACACACACACACACACACACACACACACACACACGATAAGCTGTTAATTCTTACGCAAAATACGCCATCGAATAATCTTGCGTAATCGACGGCATTTAATCCCCATACGCAACACAATAAACCCCTACGTCAATATATGCTTCAATCAACTACAACCTGGTCAATTCTTACGGGAAATACGCTTCAATACGCCGCCCAATCGTCGTCAGCTGTTAATTCTTACGCACCAAAACACCGTAGGCGCGTGATGTGAGGTGTTATGACCCGGTACAGTACAGTGTGTGTGTGTGTGTGTGTGTGTGTGTGTGTGTGTGTGTGTGTGTGTGTGTGTGTGTGTGTGTGTGTGTGTGTGTGTGTGTGTGTGTGTGTGTGTGTGTGTGTTTCAGAGGCGATAGCGAGACGCGGTGTAGGGCCAGGGAGTTCGGGGATACATACATACATACATACATACATACATAGACATACATACATACATACATACATACATACATACATACATACATTCATTCATATTGAGTGTGTATTTTAAGTTTAATGTTATCTACAATTATAATTACCTAAATATTTAAAGTAAATTACCTAAAGTATCTAATAGTAGTGCTTAAAAATTAAAGTAACATAAGAAACTATTTATATTTTAAGGTGTGGTAAGAATTTATTTGTCTAAACATTCTTAAGTTAAATGCAACCTAAAAAAAATCCGTTGCTTAAAAAAATAATTTGACCTAAAAATAATTTGACCTAAAAAATTCAACACGAAAAATTTTTATTTGACCTTTAAAAAAATATTGACCTAAAAATCACTTGACCTAAAGAAAATAATTTGACCTAAAAATTCAATTGACTTAAAAAATAATAATTTGACCTAAAAATTCAATTGACCTAAAAAAAAAATAATTTGACCTAAAAAGTTCACGACCTAAAAAAATTCGTATTACATGAGTACTTTAAATTTAAGGTGGCGTTAAAACATATGGCGTGAATACTTATGATTTATAGGCGACTAGACAGTGGATATTGCGACGGTACGGACGGTAGACGGGGAAGTTACAGTGACGGTACAACGGTAGACGGGGTAGTTACAGTGACGGTACAACGGTAGACGGGGTAGTTACAATGACGGTAGACGGTAGTTACAGAACGGTAGACGGGAAAGTTACAGTGACGGTAGACGGGGTAGTTACAGTGACGGTACAACGGTAGACGGGGTAGTTACAGTGACGGTACAACGATAGACGGGGTAGTTACAGTGACGGTACAACGGTAAACGGGGTAGTTACAGTGACGGTACGAACGGTAGACGGGGTAGTTACAGTGACGGTACAACGGTAGACGGGGTAGTTACAGTGACGGTACAACGATAGACGGGGTAGTTACAGTGACGGTACAACGGTAAACGGGGTAGTTACAGTGACGGTACAACGGTAGACGGGATAGTTACAGTGACGGTAGACGGGGTAGTTACGGTGACGGTACAACGGTAGGCAGGGTAGTTACAGTGACGGTACAACATTGAACGGGGTAGTTACAGTGACGGTACAGACGGTAGACAGGAAAGTTAGTGACGGTAGACGGAATTAAGATTACAGTGACGGCCCACAACGGTAGACAGGGTAGTTACAGTAACGGTACAACGGTAGACAGGGTAGTTAGTGACGGTACAACGGTAGACAGAAATTTAGTTACAGTGACAGTACGACGGTAGACGGGCGATTATAGTGACGATACAACGGTAGACGGAGAAGTTACGAGTGGAAGGTACAACGGTAGACGGGGAAGCTACAGTGACGGTACGACGGTAGACAGGGGTAGTTACAGTGACGATACAACGGTAGACGGAGAAGTTACAGTGACGGTACGACGGTAGACAGAATTAGTTACGGTGATACAACAGTAGACAGAGAAGCTACAGTGACTGTACAACGGTAGACAGGGGTAGTTGATGACGATACTGACGGTAGACAGGAAGTTGGTGACGGTACGACGGTAGACGGGGAGGTTACAGTGACGGTACGACGGTAGACGGAGAAGTTGATGACGGTACAACGGTGAACAGGGGAAGTTACAGTGACGGTACGACGGTAGACAGAGGTTGATGACGGTACAACTTGATGAACAGGAAGTTACAGTGACGGTACGACGGTAGACAGGGAGGTTACAGTGACGAAGTACAACGGTAGACAGGGGAAGTTACAGTGACGATTTTGACGGTAGACGGGGAGGTTATAGTGACGATACAACGGTAGACGGAGAAGTTACAGTGACGGTACAACGGTAGACGGGGTAGTTACAGTGACGATACAACGGTAGACGGGGTAGTTACAGTGACGGTACAACGGTAGACGGGGTAGTTACAGTGACGATACAACGGTAGACGGGGTAGTTACAGTGACGGTACAACGGTAGACGACAATATGAAAAAAATCCGGTTAGATATTCAATGCGTATTACTTAAAATCATGGCGTATTGCGTATTTAAAATTATGGCGTCTTAAAATTATTGCGTACTGCGCATTACTTAAAATCATGGCGTATTGCGTATTTAAGTTTATGGCGTATTACTTAAAATTATGGCGTACTTTACGTCAAATTATTGCGTCTTAAAATTATTGCGTACTGCGTATTACTTAAAATTATGGCGTATTGCGTATCATAAATCATGGGAACTTCTTCAGGTACGGAGATACGCCGGTACAATGATACGCAGGCGTAGAATTATTATGCTTTTCGTTGAGTTAGTGATAGAATTACGTTGGGTTAGGTTAGGTTAGGTTAAGGTTAGGTTAGGTTAGGTTAGGTTAGGTTAGGTTAGGTTAGTTTAGGTTAAGGTTAGGTTAGGTTAGGTTAGGTTAGGTTAGGTTAGGTTAAGGTTATGGTTATGTTAAGGTTATGGTTATGTTAGGTTAGGTTAGGTTTAGGTTAAGGTTAAGGTTAGGTTAAGTTAGGTTCAGGTTAGGTTAGGTTCAGGTTAGGTTAGGTTAGGTTAGGTTCAGGTTAGGTTAGGTTAGGTTAGGTGAATATAATAATTTCCTGAATGATGTCACGTTTAAAGCTTTTATAGATAAATAATTTTCCTCTCCGTCAGTGCTTAAGTGAGTGAGTCAGTAATAAGAATGAGCTACTTTACTGGAGTTTGTTATGGAATTATCAAGTCAAAGTGTTTCTCCGTCAGTGAGTTGGGTTGGTTACTGGGGCAGCTGAAGATAATATTGTACGGGAAGTGTGTGTGTGTGTGTGTGTGTGTGTGTGTGTGTGTGTGTGTGTGTGTGGTGCAAGCCAAGAGGAGAGGTAGTAGTGCCAGTACATGAGGTGCGCCCCTTGTTTTAACCTTTGCACCTGTCTTAAACACGATACCCGCATACTACCAACATGCCGGGCAATATACGCATGGTGGAGCGGATATCCCAGCCACAATGTTAGGTTATCCGCACATCATCCGCATGTGTTAGACGGAGCGGATATTCTAGCCTTGAGATTAGGTTATCCACACACTATCCGCATGTTGAGGAAGACATGTATGGTAAAGCGGATATCTTAACCTCGGTACATCGCCATCCACTTGAACATTCCCGTACGCTTGAGTAACATACGAACAAACAAACACACGAACAAACAAACACACGAACAAACAAACACACGAACAAAAACACGAACAAAAACACGAACAAACACACGAACAAACAAAAACACGAACAAAAACACGAACAAACACACGAACAAAAACACGATTAAAAACACAAACACACAAACAAAAACACAAGCAAACACACGAACAACACACAAACAAAAACACAAACACAAACACACAAACAAAAACACAAGCAAACACACGAACACTGTGTTGTAGATCTGACCTTTGTCGACAACACAACCGGGAAACATACCCTCAAGAAGGTAACTTATATACAGGTTAATTAGAACAGTAGCCGAAGCGGTGTCATCAACAGGTATGTCTGTCTGTAATTAGAGAGTGAGGTAAGCAGGTAGTGCCACAGGTAAACACGCTTGGCACTTTGGCACCCTCTCTCACTCACCTGAAACCCTGGGAATGAGCAGTTGGTGTAAAAACTCTCTGAACACGTGTGGCACTGTCTTACTTGAGGGTCATGTGGGTGAGGATAATCTGTGGCACTATCTGCTTGAGGTAAACGTCTTCCTGATCTTCATTTGAACTTCTTTATTAGGAAATAGATGTTTTCGACTTTTAGGAAACTATCTTTTGTTTTCGGCTTATAGTAATAATGTCGTTTTCGTGTTATCCGTCACCATAAGGAAATAAGCGCCTTTGTTGTCTTAGGTCAATTACTCAATGATTTATCCATAAAATAAAATAAAAATTGAATTTATAGGAAAAAATTTAAATTGAAAAATAATCTGAATATCTGTACATTAATGAAATTGTGTATGAATTTTTTTTTTAAGATTTCTCCCTAAAATATTATAAATTTATCATGTTTTAAAACTCTCTCTCTCTCTCTCTCTCTCTCTCTCTCTCTCTCTCTCTCTCACCCACCCCTCAGTGCTTGTTATGTTTCAGGTCCCCCACTCATTACTGTTGCCGCTGTTCCTCCTTTTATGAGAGGGATCCAGTTTGTTCTTCCCTTTCTTTCTTGTCTTTCTGAGAGGGAGGGGAGACTATCTATCTATCTATCTATCTATCTATCTATCTATCTATCTATCTATCTATCTATCTATCTATCTATTAAGCATATAGACTCGTAGACACAAACACCCGAAAATTGTCCTGCAGAGAGAGAGAGAGAGAGAGAGAGAGAGAGAGAGAGAGAGACAAAATTAGACGAGCTAACTGTGATATAATGATGGTAGATAGAGTAGGTGAGAAGGTGAGGGGAGAGGGTGAGGGGGGAGGGAGTGGGGGGAGGAGAGAAGGATGGGAGAGAAGGAGGGGAAGACGGAGGGTAGAGGATGAGAAGCTGGAGACAGAAGAGACAGGAATGGAGAGAGAGAGAATAATAGCTGTGTCGTGTGTAATACTACTACTACTACTGCTACTACGACTACTACTATTACGACTACTACTACTACTACTACTACATTTTTAATATGGCCTCCAGCCTCCCCCAAGAGCCACACCTTCGCCACCATTTTATTACCTTAATATTAAATATCCTAATACATAAGTAGCTATCCTATCTGTGTTGAGTTAGTTGAGCCGCAGATCTATGCGGCATTCAGTGACAGTAGCCTCATAGTCAATATCTGCAGCAGTTGTCGGAGTAGAGGCAGAAGCTCTCGTTCCCCTGAGGCAGAGCAAAAGCCGACCGAAGGAGAGAGAAGGACAGTCAGTATCTCTAGCCAGGCTGTAACATAACTTCTGGGCTGCTCACTTCTGTTCCGGAGATCAACTCGGCGAGTCTGGCGTAAAGAAGCATCTTACGCGATTCATCCCACCCACAGTTGTGAACACTAGAGGTCAATGAAGCTGCCTTGATCAACGTTACGAATTCTCCCCATATGCCCTTCTCTTGTCGTTCTCGTTCCTCCTATAAGCGCATGAGAAGCTGAGTTACAGTGACATGCAGCCATGCAGGATCAAAATCTGATGTCGAAGCTGCTGTCTCCCCGCGTCCAGAATCCTCGAGCGCGTCCACTACTACTAATACTAATACTACTACTACTACTACTAATAATAATAATAATAATTAACGGTTTATTAAAAGAGCATGGCAATCGGAAGGCTGAAAATATACAGTTACATAGTTGGGGAATGGGTCTCTTGATTTACAAATAATATACAAGCAACATAAGTGATACAAATATGATATATAATAACTAGGTGGGGAGAAGCTCAAACTACAGGACATTTTAACATAGTGACAGTGCAAAAAGTAGTATTTACTGGGAGTGAATACACTGGTTGATTACGAATTATTGATAATTTTTACAATGGTTGGGACTGGGCTGTTCTTATAGCGGTCAGTTCGTGTTCGTATGGGCTGGATGCGGTTGTGATGTCGAACAGCTATTTTCGGACGAGGGATCTCGGGTGGTAGTAGGAGCCGGTGTCAAGGTTGGTGCAGAAGCTTCTCACCAAATTTGCAGATGGGGTCGTGGTGATGGTCAGTGAGAGCCGAGAGGGATCAATGTGTTGAGCGCTTCTTGATATGTGGAGCAGGAAGGGGAGAGAATAATCTTGCATGCCCTCTTTTGCACTTTTTCTAGGTGTTTACGTTGTGTGGCATTTAGGGAGGAAGACCAGGTGGGAGAGGCATAGGTGAGCTTGGGAAGTATGAATGTTGAGTAAACACTGAGGAGCTCGGGTGCAGGAACTCCGAGGGACTTGAGTCGGCGGAGGAGGTGGAGACGGAAACTGGAGGATTTGATAACTTCACTGACGTGTGGTTTCCAATTTAGTTTGTTGTCTATGGTGACGCCGAGGAGCTCAGTGGAATGTACAACCTGGAGTGTGTTGGGACCTAAAGTAATGGAAGGGGGTGGGACAACGTCGGAGGAGAGGTTGATGTGCATAACCATGGTCTTGGTATGGTTGATGGTGACATGGTTGTTGGTGGCCCAGTTTTGGAGACTGTTCAATAAATCCTGAAGGGCGGTATAGTGGGAGCAGAATTGTTGACGCTGATCCCAATGGTGGTGTCGTCGACATATTTCCAGTGTGTGTGTGTGTGTGTGTGTGTGTGTGTGTGTGTGTGTGTGTGTGTGTGTGTGTGTGTCGAATCTACAGGAGTCTCAGAGTCAGTGCTGTATAATGTGATCACAAATTCGGCCTTAAGCCTGAACCTGACCCTAGCCTGACCTGGCCAAACTAACCTATCTAAGCTAACCTAACTAACTAACCTATCCTAAGCTACTTCTTACGCCTAACCTATCCTAAAAGCTAACCTAACTAACCTAACTGTCTAAAGCTAACCTAACACAGCCTAACCTAACTATCCTACTTCTAACCTCACAATCTGTGCCTGACCTAACGAAAACTAATCTCAATAACCCATGACCTGATCTGACCTGACCTAACAACGAAATCCACGGGTTTTTGTGTGATTATTATCAGGGTCTCTGGTCCGGGGATTAGCGTGACCGGGAATTAATAATCTTCTTTTATCTCACCAAGACCGTAATATATTTACGGGTTGTGTTTTGATTGAGATGCATTAGCCAGGATGAGTTTTTCTCGTGTGTGTGTGTGTGTGTGTGTGTGTGTGTGTGTGTGTGTGTGTGTGTGTGTGTGTGTGTGTGTGTGTCCGGAATAGCCCGTAAAAAGGATCTGTACTTATATCTATACAAAATATAACACACACACACACACACACACACACACACACGCACACATACACAGTAACTAAATACCTTCATATTGTTGATTTTGCGGTTGGACCAAAAGCCAGATTTAGTCAGATTTTTTTTTTAGTTTCAACGTATGTAAATCTGACGAAATGGCAGCCGTTGTCAAAGTGAACTGATTTGATGGCAAATTTGTCGATGGTATTGCGGTCAGATTTCAGATTATAAGAACCGTTGGCAGATTTGGTTATGGCGATTGCTGTTAGGTTTTTCGATCGATTTTTCGTGGGTATATGACTCGATTTTCTGTCAGATTTAATTCGATTTTTCGGGGGTATAAGACTCGATTTTCTGTCAGATTTAATTCGATTTTTCGGGTGTATAAGACTCGATTTTCTGTCAGATTTAATTCGATTTTTCTGGTTTCAATGCTACGAGTCACGGGAAACTGTCAGTTTATTAATTTTAGACGGGGATATATTTAGTAGTCGCCTGTCAGCTACTGTCAGCTGTTGATATTAGACAAGGATATAAGACCTATAAGAATGCCTTAGTGTCGTCAGATGTGTCAGGCAATATTACATAACATCAATAAGTGTCAGAACGTTAGAAGTGTCAGCTAATGTCATAAATGTCAGTATATATCAGTAGTGTCAAAATATCACGAATGTCAGAAATGTCAGCTAATGTCAGGAGTGTCAGTGAATGCCAGAAGTGTCAGCTAACGTCAGGAGTGTCAGTATTTTTTTATTACATTGGGGAGTTGACGCAATAAATGGTCAATTCTGTCAGTTTTAATAATTTGGAGAGACGGATAACGTGTATGAAGGGAAGTCGGCTGATGTCAATCTAAGGTTAGGTTGGGTTGGGTTGGGTTAGGTTAGGTTAGTTTGGTTTAAGTTCGTGTGTGTGTAATAATAATAATAATAATAATAATAAACGGTTTATTAATAGAGTTGCAGGCGGTGGCTGAAAATATACAAACTTGCATTTGATTTAGACATAATGATATAATATGCGTTGAATACATTTACAGGGCTGTACAGTACATAAATCAGGAGTTGTTTATTATTTTAACAATAGATGGGATGGTGCTGTTCTTATATCTATCGGTGCAGGCTCTTATGGGCTGAATTTTGTTGTAGTGGCGGACTGCGTCAGGTGGGTGGGGGACTGCAGGTGGCAGGAGGTGGCGATGATGAGGGTGGTGCAGTAGTCCACGGCCAAACCTTTCCAGTGCTTGGTGGTGGAGGTCACTGAGGGATGGCATTTCCAGGGTGGAGAGAGCGTTGGTGTAGCCGGAGTATTCTGCGCCGAGCATGATTCTGCAGGCCCTTTTCTGTACCTTCTCTAGCTGTGTGTGTGTGTGTGTGTGTAATAATAATAATAATAATAATAATAATAATAATAATAATAATAATAAGACAACACCGTGACGCCATAAGCTAATGAATGCTCATTTTCTTTTCAGGTAAACTAATGACTCGCTTTGATACCGATGACGGCAGCTCCCTTGTGGTGGGTGAACCGGGCCATAATCTTTGTGAGTAAGTGAAGCCTTGTGAGTCAGTGAAGCCTCGTGAGTTATTGAAGCCTTTGGTGAGTAAATAAGACCTTTTTTTGTAAGGGAAGCCTCGTGAGTTGTGAAGCCTTTTCGTGAGTAATTATGACCCTTTTTGAGTAAGGGAAGCCTTGTGAATTTTGAAGCCTTTTTGTGAGTAATTATGACCCATTTTTGGTGATTCAGAGAGGCCTTGTGAGTTAGCAAAGCCTTTGGTGAGTAAGTGACGTTTTTTTGTGAGTAAGTGAAGCCTTTTTGGTGTTGGTGAAGCCTTTGGTGAGTAAATAAGACCCTTTTGGTGAGTAAGAAAGTCTTTGTCGGTTAGTGAAGCCTTTTCTTGTGAATAAATAACTTTTCGAGAGTAAGTGAAGCCTTGTGAATGAGTAAACCCTTGTAAGTGAAGCCTTGTGAATGAGTGAAGCTTTCAATTCCCATGAAGCTCATTGACCTGACCTTTGTTTAGAGTCTGGGTATAAGTGTTCGAACCGGTGTACCCAGAGTAGGGAGTAATTCCTTACGAGTACCTGCAACCACTCCGCCACGCTTGTTGAGTGGTGCTGTGATGGCGCCGAGGTTGATGGTGTTGTGGTGGTGCTGTGGTTGATGGTGTTGTGGTGGTGCTGAGGTTGATGGTGTTGAGATTAATGGTGCTATGATGGTGTTGTGGTTGATGGTGCGGGGATTAATGGTGTTGTGGTGGCTCCGAGCTTAATGGTGTTGTAGTGGCGCCGAGGTTGATGGTGTTGTGGTGGTGCTGAGATTGATGGTGTTGTGGTGGCGCTGTGGTTGATGGTTTTGTGGTGGCGCTGAGGTTGATGGTGCTGTGGTTGA
Organism: Homarus americanus; assembly: GCF_018991925.1. Lineage (NCBI taxonomy): Eukaryota > Metazoa > Arthropoda > Malacostraca > Decapoda > Nephropidae > Homarus > Homarus americanus. The sequence goes on from NW_024752133.1 coordinate 113,106, forward strand.
TGGTGTTGTGGTGGTGCTGAGGTTAATGGTGTTGTGGTGGCGCTGAGATTTATAGTGTTGTGGTGGTGCTGAGATTGATGTTGTTGTGGTGGCGCTGAGATTGATGGTGTTGTTGTGGTGGTGCTGAGATTGATGGTGTTGTGGTGGTGCTGAGATTAATGTTGTTGTGGTGGTGCTGAGATTGATGGTGTTGTGGTGGCGCTGAGATTGATGTTGTTGTGGTGGCGCTGAGATTGATGTTGTTGTGGTGGCGCTGAGATTGATGGTGTTATGGTAGTGCAGAGATTAATGCTGTTCTGGTGTTTGTGCTGATGATAGTGGTGTTGTGATGGTGCCGATGTTAATGGTGTTAAGTGACGTTGTGATGGTGCAGGGAGTCAGGTGTGCACATTCCAACACACACACTTGACACACCTAACAACTGGTATGTGTGATCACCTTCCCTCCCTACCCTCCCTTCCCCCCACCACCCTTTCCCCCCCACCCTCCCCACCTCCACCCCCCACACACCTCCAACACCCCACACACCCTGACCTTAGCCTGAGTATGTGTGATCACTCTCCCTCCCCAACCTCCCTACCCTCACCCCCCCTCCACCCATCTACTACCCCCCTCCCACCATCTCCTACCCCCCTCCCACCCATCTCCTACCCCCCACACCTGCCACCCCCCCAACACCTCCCACCCCCCCACACCTGACAGCTGGTATGTGTGATCACCCTCCCACTCTCTACCCCACCAGCCATACCTGATTCAACAAGGCAGGTATTGATTGCCATGTGTGTCACTCGCGGTATGGTCTGGCCCGCACGCAGGTATGAAGGCGAACCTATAGTGACCGTCCTCTGGTGCTTGCCTGGAGGCAGCTTGAGGTGTGGCAAACAAGCAAGCAAGGGCATTATTAGCCAAATGTTTCTACACAATTCTTAAAAATGTATAAATTTTATGTTTTTTGAGACAAGTGAGGAATATTGACGTATTTTTTGGAGTTTAGCAAGAATTTTCGATGTATTTTTTACAGATAAGCTAAAGATATCGACGTGTTTTTACAGATAAGCTCAAGATATCGACGTGTTTTTACAGATATGCTATAGATATCGACGTGTTTTTACAGATAAGCTAAAGATATCGACGTATTTTTACAGATAAGCTAAAGATATTGACGTATTTTTACAGATAAGCTAAAGGTATTGACGTGTTTTTACAGATAAGCTAAAGATATCGACGTGTTTTTACAGATAAGCTAAAGATATCGACGTGTTTTTACAGATAAGCTAAAGATATCGACGTATTTTTACAGATAAGCTCAAGATATCGACGTATTTTTACAGATAAGCTAAAGATATTGACATATTTTTACAGATAAGCTAAAGATATCGACGTGTTTTTACAGACAAGCAATAAATGTCAAATTAAAAAAACACACAACTGTCAGTCACGGAAGGAAATTTAACCCGCGTCAAAAAATTTTCTATCTACGTAACAGAAGTCATAACTGGTGAACCAAGAGACGAACGCCGCTGATAACTGAACTGTACCTTGATGTTAACCGTACGAACCTGTCTACCGAATCTCAACCCGATCCACTAAACCTTACCCGATTTATTATGCGGACAAGACATATTGGACAAGACTGGCAGTGCTGATGGATTACTGGATAAGAATGTAAACACCCTGTCAACACACACTCTATGAAGGAGGCGTAGAAAATGGATAAATAGCGGGCCATTGAAGGGGTTACTGACTTAAATATATTGCTTAGTGTTGGTATGTTCCGGAATCAACTCGAATCGATCGGGTGGAGAGAAGATTTAAAATGGCACTTTGTTGACGATCGGAGTAGTGAGGCGAGGGAGAGATTTGGTACTTATTTAATGAGGACATGAGGGTGTGAATGGCTTGATGGATGAGGTTTTACTCCGTCCCTCTCCTCCTACCCCCTTTGACCACTTTCTCCTTGGACCTCCCTTCCCTCCTCCCCCCACCTCACCTCTCCCGGTCGTGTTCACTTTGGATGAATAAGGAAAGACACGTAAGTAGTTCAACATTCCCCAGATACTCATGTTTCTCCTCACTGCTGCCACCACCTGCTGCTGCCACCTGCCTCTACCTTACTGCTGCCACCACCTGCCTCTACCTGCTGCTGCACCACCTGCCTCTACCCTGCTGCCACCACCTGTCTCTACCTTACTGCTGCCACCACCTGTCTCTTACTGCCTGCTGCCACCACCTGCTGCCACCACCCGCTCTCCACTGCTGCTGCTGCCACCACCTGCTCCCCACTCCTGCCTTGCCCTGCTACCTCTGCCTGCTGCACCACCTGCTACCTCTGCCTGCCCACCACCTGCCTCTGCCTTACTGCCACCACCTGTCTCTGCCTGCCACCACCTGCCCCTGCTACCTGCCACACCACCTGCCTCTACCCCACTGCTGCCACCTGCCTCTACCACCTTACCCACTGCCACCACCTGCCCCCACCATCCGCCACCACCTGCCTCTGCCTCTGCCTTGCCTGCTGCCACCACTGCTGCTGCCTGCTGCCCTGCCTGCTGCACCACCTGCCTCTACCCCGCCTGCCTCACTGCCCTCTACCTTACCTGCCACCACCTCCTCTACCTTACCTGCTGCCACCACCTGCCTCCTACCTTACTGCTGCCACCACCTGCTGCCACCACTTCTACCTTACTGCTGCCACCACCTGCCTCTACCTTTACTGCTGCCACCACCTGCCCCCTACCTTTACTGCTGCCACCACCTGCCTCCCACCTTACTGCTGCCACCACCTGCCTCTGTACTGCTGCCACCACCTGCTGCCACCACCTGCCCCTCTACCTGGCTTGTGTTCGTGTGAGAGACCTCCTTGTAAACCATCACCCCCTCCCCTTAATCCACCCTAACCTCCCTTATCCCCTTACCTCCCCCTTCCTTCCCCTTACTTTAAACCCACCCCCTAGACCTTCCCTACCCCCATCCTCCTCCTCCCCCTCCCCCCCCACCGTTCTCTCACAGGTGTGTTCAATCGCTTAAATTCTCTTTCCTTTTCCCTCCCGTTCCTCTCCTCTCCCGTCCCTCATCCCTCCCTCCTTTCTTCTCATCTTCCTCCCTTCCCTCTTCCCCTCTCTCCCCCCCCATTGGTGTACAGCTGTGTGTGGGTGCCTGCTTGGTTCTGCTGGGTCACACTGGGAGTATTTCCAACCTGTGTGTGTGTGTGTGTGTGTGTGTGTGTGTGTGTGTGTGTGTGTGTGTGTGTGTGTGTGTGTGTGTGTTGGGGTGGGGTGAATATTCCTCTCTCTCTTCCCTCTCTTTCTCTCCTTCACCCCTCTCTCCTTCCCCTCTCCCCCTCCCCCTCCCCCTCCCCCCTCTTCTCCGGTCTTTCTCCTCCTTTTTCCTCCCTTCTCATTTTCTTCACCTCCCTCCTCTTCAATCTTCCCTCTTCCATCCTTGATCTTTCACCTCCTCCTCTTCTCTTCCTTTGTCCCCCATCTCCTATTTTTCATTTCTTATTCCCCTTCACTTCTCCCCCTCCTTCACCCTCCGTCCCCCTTTCATCCTTCACCCCTTCACACCCTCCTCCCTTCCTCCTCCTTCCTCCCCTTTCCTCCTCCTTCCTCCCCCTTGATCCCCTTCCTCCCCCCTTCATCACCTTCCTCCTTGATCCCCTTTCTGCCCCTTCCTCCCCTTCCTCCCCCTTTCTCCCCCTTCCTCCCCTTCATCCCCCTTCCTCCCCCACTTCAACCCCACCCTTGCCATGTGTTCAGCTGGTACTTGAATTATTAATGGGACACGATTGCTAAAGCATTCCTCCGTGTGTGTGTGTGTGTGTGTGTGTGTGTGTGTCCCGGTCCAGTACAGTCCGGTACAGGGAACTGGTCCGTCTTACCGGTAATAAGGTTAAGTATAGAGTCATAAAAGTCAAGGCTAAATGTTGCGTTCTTAAAGATTTCACACACACACACACACACACACACACACACACACACACACACACACACCGCTTTTATTTCACCTGCTGAGGATTACATACCTTGATTGGGGAGGGTTAGGTTAGGTTAGGTTTAGATTTCATTGGATTTATGTTATGTTTCGTTAGGTTCGGTTTGGTTAGGTTAGGTTGGGCTGGGTTAGGTGATTGTGGTGGTAGTTATTATTATTGTGGTGATTGTGGTAGCGATAGCGTGGTGTGAGTGCTTGTTAGGTGCGATAATGGTGGTAGAGACGGTAATTGTGGTGGTAGTGATTGTTACGAGACAGCTGTTAGTACTACGGTCGTTAGGAATTACGTCGTTGTGGTCTAGTTATAACGTGTTGTGAAGTTGTTGTTATTGTTGTTGTCGTGTAGTTGTTGTTATTGTTGTGTGGTTGTTGTTATTGTTGTAGTGTGGTTGCTGTTGTTGTTGTTGTAGTGTGGTTGTTGTTATTGTTGTGTGGTTGCTGTTGTTATTGTTGTAGTGTGGTTGCTGTTGTTGTTGTTGTAGTGTGGTTGTTGTTATTGTTGTGTGGTTGCTGTTGTTATTGTTGTAGTGTGGTTGCTGTTGTTGTTGTTGTAGTGTGGTTGTTGTTATTGTTGTGTGGTTGCTGTTGTTATTGTTGTAGTGTGGTTGCTGTTGTTGTTGTTGTAGTGTGGTTGTTGTTATTGTTGTGTGGTTGTTGTTGTTATTGTTGTTGCTATTGTATGTTAATAAGCAAAATAATGATAGCAGTATTAAGTTACTAAGATAATTATGATATAAATAATTAATAATAATAATAATAATAATAATAATAATAATAATAATAATAATAATAATAATAATAATAATAATAATAGAGTCATTCACCACATATTACAAAAAATCCCACCCCAAATCCCCTCCCACTGCCCCCCCTCTCCCACTACCCCCCTCCCCCCACTGCCCCCCCTCCCCCTTCCCTTCCTTCCTTCCCCTTTCCTTTCCCCTCCTCCACTCTACTCCCTTCCCCCACGGTAAATGATCACGACCTTCTGGAACGACCAGCGTACGACACTCTATCCTCTTAAGTACTCTATTTGGGGACTCGTAATCATCGTTTCCGGGTAGAGAGAGAGAGAGACGCAGGAGTCCTCTCTCTCTCTCTCTCTTTTCGTGACTGACTTAGGAATACGAATTATCACTGAACGGACTCAACGGACTCAACTCACTCGCACTCACTCGCACTCACTCACTCACTCACTCACTCACTGACGGAGGACTAATTATACTACTAGACCGGAAAGTGACTGTATATAAGTGAGTCACTCATTCACAGTCATAGTTCTGTTTTATGACGTAATTGTGACCGCCATCTTGGTAGTTAGGAGTTAAGTGACCCAGTTACTTGTCCCCCTGTTAGGTTTGGTTGGGTTTGGTTTGGTTTGGTTTGGTTAAGTTAGGTTTGGTTAGGTTAGGTTTGGTTAGGTTAGGTTTGGTTTGGTTTGGTAAGGTTAGGTTTGGTTTGGTTAGGTTTGGTTAGGTTAGGTTTGGTTAGGTTAGGTTAGGATTGGTTAGGTTAGGTTAGGTTAGGGTTTGGTTAGATTGGCTTGGCATAGGTTAGGCTTCTGGTTTGGTTAGGTTAGGTTTGGTTAGGTTAGGTTTGGTTTGGTTTGGTAAGGTTAGGTTTGGTTTGGTTAGGTTTGGTTAGGTTAGGTTTGGTTAGGTTAGGTTAGGATTGGTTAGGTTAGGTTAGGTTAGGTTAGGTTATCACTTCAGGCCACACATCTCACCTTTGGAGCCACTGAGAGCTGAGGTCGGTGGCTGACAAATCCAGCTTTAAAGATTTGACAAGTTGCTTCAAATATGGCGAGCTTCTCCACCCCATTGGTCACCGGAGTCGCAAATGGATTCGGCAGTGGCCTTGGGAATCGCGTCGGAATACCGGGAATGGTTTTGGGAATCGCGTATGGAATATCGGGAATGGTTTTGGGAATCGCGTATGGAATATCGGGAATGGTTTTGGGAATCGCGTTGGAATATCGGGAATGGTTTTGGGAATCGCGTTGGAATATCGTGAATGGTTTAGGATCGCGTTGGAATATCGGGAATGGTTTTGAGGAATCGCGTGTGGAATATCAGGAATTATGGTATGGAGTCACATGAATTAATCAGACACACACACACACACATAAACAGACAGACAGACAGACAGACAGACACACACACACACACACACACACACAGACAGACAGACACACACACACAGACAGACACAACAGACAGACCAGACAGACAGACGCACACACACACACACACACAGACAGACAGACAGACAGACAGACAAACAGACAGACCAGACACACACAAACAGACAGACAGACAGACAGACAGACACCAGTGCCCAGTCCAACCAGCCCATAATCCTTAAATCAGCTACGACCTATTGCAATCACCCCAATACCCAGCCTAATCTGTAGAAAGTTTTGTGTTCGACTTTGCTTATGCTGATTTGCAGGAGTCGTAGACCCTCAGCAATTTGGCAACATGAAAACTTCCTCCACCACTCACTGTCTTGTCAGCTTTTCTCGATTACATATACCGCCATCTGGAGAAAAGAAAAACGTCTGTAGCTGTCGCCTTCATTGACTTCACTAAAGCGTTCGACCTAGTCGACCACAATAATCATCAACAAAACTGACCTCGGGCCGGAGAAGTCTTATACCTGGCTTACAGACTTCCTCAGTGACCGACGCCAAGCTGTACGCTTCCGAGGGCTGTCTCCACCTTTCAGTCACTCACCTGTAGCGTCCCCAAGGCACCAAGATGGGACCACTCTTAGCTGCTCATATCATCAGTGCCCTAAGAGAAACCCTGCTCGCTGGAAATATGTCGACGACTCCACCATTGGGATCAGCGTCAACAATTCTGCTCCCAACTATGCGCCCTTCAGGATTTATTGAACAGTCTCCAAAACTGGGCCACCAACAACCGTCCATCAACCATACCAGACCATGGTTATGCACATCAACCTCTCCTCCGACATTGTCCCACCTCCTTCCTTACTCTAGGTCCGAACACACTCCAGGTTGTAGATTCCACAGAACTCTGGCGTCACCATAGACAACAAACTAAATTGGAAACCACACATCAGTGAAGTTGTCAAATCCTCCAGTTCCGTCTCACCTCCTCCATCGACTTAAGTCCCTCAGGTTCCTGCCACAAGCTCCTCAGTGTTTACCAACATTCATACTTCCCAAGCTCACCTATCCTCCCCTGGTCTTCCTCCTAAACGCCACCAACGTAAACACCTAGAAAAAGTGCAAAGAGGGCATGCAAGATTATTCTCCCTTCCTACTCCACATATCAAAGCGCTCAACACACTGACCTTTCGACTCTCACTGACCATCACCACGACCTCATCTGAAATTTGGTAGAAGCTTCTCACCATCCTCGACACCGGCTCCTACTACCACCTGAGATCCCTAGTCCGAGAATTGCTGTTCGACACCACAACCGCATCCCATACGTGCACGAACAGATCGCTATAAGAACAGCCCAGTCCCAACCATTGTAAAATTATCAATAACGAATAAACCAGTGTATTCACTCCCAGTAAACACTTTCTCCGCACTGTCACTATGTTGAAATGAACTGTAGTTTGAGCTTTCCCCATCTAGTTATTATATGTCTTATTTGTGTCACTTATGTTGCATGTATATTATTTGTAATTCGAAACAAAAGACACTCAGGCTATTTTTTCTTATTTTATTCTTTTTTTTTTTTTTTTGGGGGGTCTTTAATTTTGTTATTATTCTTCGTCTATAGTTTTTGTCCGAATCAGAAAATTCCTTAATTAATTGTCTGTCTTAGTCCTATTTTCGTGTTTTTTTTATTTCGTGTTTTGTTTTTTCAGTATTTTATTTTGTTTTTATATCGTGTTTTTTGTCTTTAAATATTTAGTTTTTATGGTTTGTGATATTCGCCTTTATGACCCTTCTTAATATGGTTCATTATCCCTTTTGCTTCTGAAGGTGTAGGATTGGCCAGTATGTGTGAAGTCAAGGTAAAATGAGCCTTAGTATAAGGTGTTATAAGGTCTGTTTTGTGGGGGTTTAATAAGTGATGAGTTTATTGAGGATTATATGGGGTAATAGACCTTATTGGAGGGTGTTTTAAGGGGTGGTTTTTCACGTGGGATTTAATATAGTAGTTAGATATGGTGAACTGTATACCTGTATTGTTTATATACATGGTGAACTGGCCAATCAACTCTACAAACTAACGAGCTTTATGATTGGTCGAGACAGTAGTGAACTATAATGACGTAATATAAGATTCGTTGAGGTGGTCATTGGAGGTTGGGCAGGACAGGTGTGGTGTGGTGTGGTGGTGAGGTTGGGCAGGACAGGTGTGTGGTGTGTGGTGAGGTTGGCAGGACAGGTGTGGTGTGTGGTGATGTTGGGCAGGACAGGTGTGGTGTGGTGTGGTGAGGTTGGGCAGGACAGGTGTGTGGTGTGGTGAGGTTGGGAAATTGGTGTGTGGTGTGGGCAGGACAGGTGTGTGGTGAGGTTGGGCAGGACAGGTGTGGTGTGTGGTGAGGTTGGGCAGGACAGGTGTGTGGTGTGGTGTGGTGGTGTGGTGCTGCCTCCTGGTATGGCTGGGAATACGTGTGTGTGTGTGTGTGTGTGTGTGTGTGTGTGTGTGTGTGTGTGTGAAGTACCAGGGTTAAATCGTCTTACTCAAGGGGTTAAATCATCGTCCTTAAGGGGTTAAATCATCGTCCTCAAGGGGTTAATCATCGTCCTCAAAGGGGTTAAATCATCGTCCTCAAAGGGTTAAAACGTCGTACTCAAGGGGTTAAATCATCGTCTTAAGGGTTAAATCATCGTCCTCAAGGGTTAAATCATCGTCCTTAAGGGTTAAATAATCGTATTAAGGGGTTAAATCATCGTCCTCAAAGGGTTAAATCGTCGTACTCAGGGTTAAATCATCGTCTCATAAGGGGTTAAATCATCGTCCTTAAGGGTTAAATAATCGTCCTCAAGGGGTTAAATCGTCGTACTCAAGGGTTAAATATCGTCGCCAGGGGTTAAATCATCGTCATAGGGGTTAAATAATCGTACTAAGGGGTTAAATCGTCGTCTCAAGGGGTTAAATCATCGTCCTCAAGGGTTAAATTAGATTAGCGGACCCTCGTAAACTTATTTACAAAATCATTAGACACCGGGTTGTGCCAGACTTGTGGAAGCAGGCAAATGTAGTACCCATATTCAAGGAGACAGAGCATCAGCGTCAAATTACCGGCCAATCAGCTTGACGTCGTAGTAGGAATTCTTGAATCAATCTATAGGAGATAGCATCGATCGCATCTAAAGAAAAGCAAATTAATCTACTACTCTCAACATGGTTTACGAAGGAAAATCTTGTCTGACAAGTGTCTGACGTTTTTAGGAAAGTCTTCGAGTAGTAGATAATGACGAAAATTACGATGTTATTTACTTAGACTTTAGCAAAGCATTTGACAGAGTACCGCATCAGAGCTTCTGAGAAAAATTAAGGCTCATGGTGTCGAGGCAGTCTTAAATTGGATAAAATCATGGCTCACCGATGGAACGCAGGGTCAGCGTAGATGGTGTTAAATCAGGTGGGCCGTGTAACCAGTGGGGTTCCCAGGGGTCAGTACAAGGCCACTCTTGTTCATAATCTACATAAACGATTTTGATACTGGGATCGCAGTGAGAAAAGCAAGTTGCGGATGACACCAAAATAGGCGGCAAATTAATTCAGGGCAGGATAAATACATTACAGGAGGATCTAAATAAACTGCAGGGTGGTCTGAAAAATGGCAAATGAAATTCAACACCATCAAGTGCAGCGTACTTAATGGAAGAACATATACTTATAATGTATACAGCCTTAACAACATTAACCTAGAAAGTCGACTTGTGAAAAGAACCTAGGGTACTTAGTAAGCCTGGACCTACGGCCTAGTAAACAGTGCGTTAATGTTCGAAATAAGGCAAACAGAGTATTGGGTTTTATATCTAGAAGTGTAATAACAAGAGTGCAGTGGTCTTATTGCAACTATATCTTGCATAGTCAGGCCGCACCTCGATTATGCGGTTCAGTTCTGGTGCCCTTATTATAGAATGGATATAAATTCACTAGAGTCGGTGCAGCGAAGAATGACAAAATGATTCGGAACTTAGAAACCTTCCATATCAGGATAGGTTAAAAAACTTAACTTGCATTCCCTAGAAAGACGAAGAGTGCGGGGAGATATGATAGAGTATTTAAGTGGGTGAAAGGAATCAATAAAGGGATATAGATAAAGTTCTTATAATATCCGAGCAGGATAGGACTCGAACAACGGTTCAAGTTGATAAGTTTAGGTTTAGGAGGGTGATAGGAAGAAAGTGGTTCCAAATAGAGTGGTGGACGAAGTGGAACAAGCAGCAACTTTGTAGTAAGTGGGAACTCTGAGAAAGTTTCAAAAGGAGGCTGGATAGATTCATGGATGATGAAGTGGTAGTAACTCTCGACAGGAGCTGCCATGCACAGGCCAACTGGCCTTTGCAGACTCCTTATTTTCTTATGTTCTTATGTTAAATCATCGTCCTTAGGGGTTAATATCCCAAGTCTTTAATGGCAATGAGACGAAATTAAAACACAGGAAATTCACCTAAATAGTAAAGACAATAAGGGCTTTTCTCTAACCATTGTCATTGTTTGAAAATAATAAAAATTAAAAAGTTGTCCGTAGGTTAGGTTAGGTTAGGTGGGGTTAGGTTAGGTTAGGTTACGTTAGGTTAGGTGGGATTAGGTGAGGTTAGATTGGGTTAGGTTAGGTTGGTGGGATTAGGTGAGAGTTGAGTTAGGTTATGTTATATAGGAAAAATAGCCTTATTATTAGTCGCTTTTTGACGTGATTGCGTTGGAAAAATAAGGCTTGCGGAGCATCATGAGGCTGCCTTTCTTTAATAAATCACCATAACACGACGTATCTAAGACTATGAAACTCGTCCTTATAACAGGGTAATAGTCCTTTTCCCCGTGACAACAGCGATAACATATATATATATATATATATATATATATATATATATATATATATATATATATATATATATATATATATATATATATATAAATAAATCACACGTGTGATTTTATCAATTTATCTTATCCACGTTTTCATTGTGGATCTACATAAATATTTATTTATATATATATATATATATATATATATATATATATATATATATATATATATATATATATATATATATATATATATATATATATATATATATATATATATATATATATATATATATATATATATATATAAAGTTACGATAATGGTCCATATAATAGAGTGTATTAAGAACTGTTTTCTTTAATGTCCGCGACGACAAGACGTTATATGTAAAGTTGTGGGATAATCGCCCTTTAATGAGTGTAATAGGGCTGTTTTTAAGGGGAGGGGGGATGTGCCTACGTGATCACCCGGCTGAGCAGAGCGGATGTCGGTCTAGTTGTCTAATTAAAAGTTAAGATTTCCTAGTGGACTCTGGAGATCCGTGTGTCGGTTTTGTTTTTCGTCTTTTTAACTGGTGATGTGAGACGTGTCTCTCTCTCTCTCTCTCTCTCTCTCTCTCTCTCTCTCTCTCTCTCTCTCTCTCTTCTTCATCATTTGTTTGCCCTCGTAACTTACATCTCGGTCTCGTGTTATTCTCCGTCCTCGCTACTGTGTTCCTCGAAGTTAGTTCGGTTTGGTTTGGTTAGGTTAGGTTTGGTTAGGTTAGATTTGGTTAGGTTAGATTTGGTTAGGGTTAGATTTGGTTAGGTTTGGTTAGGTTAGGTTAGGTTAGGTTAGGTTAGGTTGGGTTAGGTTAGGTTAGGTTAGGTTAGGTTAGGTTGGGTTAGGTTAGGTTAGGTTAGGTTAGGTTTGGTTAGGTTAGGTTTGGTTATGTTAGGTTTCGTTTGGGTTGGTTAGGTTAGGTTTGGGTTGGTTAGGTTAGGTTAGGTTAAGTTAAGTTAAGTTAAGTTAAGTGGATCTCACACTCCCAGCAGGGCCGTAGACTAGTACTGGGGCCTGGGTAGACAGTGTTTGGTCTGGTGAAACAATGGTGAGTTATATGACGTAAACAATGTGTGTTATGACAAACATATTACACCACCACTATTCCCTCACAACAACCATCACCATCATTACACCATTACTATCCCACCATTACAATCATCGCAACCACTAGCATTACACACACACACACACACACACACACACACACACACACACACACACACACACACACACACACATCCTTGACCCGAGGTCAAGACGTACCTGGCACTCTCCAGGCAGCCAGGTCAACTTTAGTTGGCCCATACCAACTCCTCTGAACTTCTCCACGAATATCAACAAGTTCTCGCCAGAAGTTACAATTTCATTTAGGAAAGGAATGGAACCAGTGTTAAACAGAGGTGAACAGTGGTGAACAGTGCTAAGTCCAGTGAGAACAACTCAATAGTAACAGTCGTACCAAGTTAACCTTCACACAGTGAGGTCCCAGGTACCCAGTGATAACGGCCCGTGATAACCAGCGATGTGTTAATCCGTCTACGATAGGAAGGCCTGGGACGAAACCTCACTCATAAACACCATCTGTGAGGGAATTACTACACCACGTCAAGTCCCTCATCACACCATCTGTGAGGAATTACTACACCATGTGAGGACCCTCATAACACCATCTGTGGAAGAATTACTACACCACGTGAGAGCCCCTCATAACCCATCTGAGGGTACTACACCACGTCAGGTCCCTCATAACACCATCTGTGAGGTACCCACACACGTCAGGTCCCTAATAACACCATCTGTGAGGGAATTACTACACCACGTGAGGACCCTCATAACACCATCTGTGAGTAATTACACCACGTGAGGACCCCCATAACACCATCTGTGATTACTACACACGTGGTCCTCACACCATCTGAGGGAATTACTACACCACGTCAGGTCCCTCATAACACCATCTGAGGGAACCACTACATCCGTGAGGTCCTCCCTAACACCATCTGGGAGGGTTACTACACTACGTGTTTGCTGTTCAACACGTACAATCTACATTAATCTGTATGTTCACTGTATGTTCCTTTACCTTTCTCTATAGAAGGCTTTTGTTAAACCACCAATGTATGTAATAAGTCATTTATGTCCAATGTATATTTTCAGCCTTCGGCCTGCAGAACTTTAATAAACCGTTAATTATTATTATTATTATTACACTACCACACTACCACTACCACTACCACAACTACTACCACTACCACAACTACACAACCATCACCTACACATCATGACTACCACCACCACACCATACCATGACCAGAAGTAGGGCCGTGAAACCGGGATTAATCAGATCCAAGTCAGACCACCCGGTGACCTGACCACGTTAACATGACCCCGGCAGTTGTGACTGTTGAACATTACCGCAGTAGGGCGAGTTCTTATTGGTTGACTCCCTACCAATCATCAATCTGATATGACGATCCTTGAATGCGGAAATTTAACCTATAATAATTTGGTCTTCCGGTTACCATGAACCGGTATGGTAAATTTCTTACACTGCATGTTCAAATCGTACACTGTAAAATCCCGATACAGATTTACGTCACAAAACTGTAAAAAATAAAAATCTGAACCCTATATAGTAAAGAATTTTACCTAGTGTAGTAAATTGTGTAGGTATCAATATGACTAACTCAGGCTACCCTCTGGTAACGTCACGCAGTACTTAGGGGTACAGAGTTAGACAGTTATTGCATTGTTCAGTTTGTTTTTGTTTTTCGGTTCACCTGAATCGTCGCCCCAGAGTCCGGCAGGATATTCTTCAGGTGGTCCTTTTTCTTCTTATACAAAAACATGACTTTTATTTTACTACTTTTAGAATTGTATTCGTTTTATTGAAGTGGTGTGACAACAGTAGAGAGGGCAATTGTAGTACTGATGGTGTGTGTGTGTGTGTGTGTGTGTGTGTGTGTGTGTGTGTGTGTGTGTGTGTGTGTGTGTGTGTGTGTGGACGGACCTCATCAGACATTCTTGTAAATTTCCGATAAACTGTACATCACACACACGCACAATCATGCTGGCACAGACTACTCCGGCTACACCAACGCTCTCTCCACCCTGGAAATGGTATCCTCAGTGACCTCCACCACCAAGCACTAGCAGTTTGGCAGTGGACTACTGCACCCTCGTCATCGCCACCTCCTGCCACCGGCAATTCCCCATACACCTCGCGCAGTCCGCCACTACAACAAAATTCAGCCCATAAGAGCCCGCACTGATAGATATAAGAACAGCACCATCGAGATAGTAGTCTAGTAACGACGTTAGTAAGCAAATGAACAAACTAAAGCCTAATAAGTCACCTGGTCCCGATGAGATATTTGCCAGAGTATTAAGGAAAGTGAGAAAGAGCTTAGGTATACCCATAGCAAAAGTTTAGCAACTTGTTCTTAAAAACGGATCGTACCAGAATCCTGGAGGATAGCAGATGTAATGCGATTTTCAAGAGGGAATAGATCACTGTCTCTCGCTTTACCGTCAATTAGTGTAACATCAATTGTGGGCAATTATTTAAGCGTCGCTTGACTCATTGGAACAACTGAAGGCTTTGGTTTGGTCGTGGTTTCCCTTGCTTAGCTACCACAAGTGGGCGTTCATATCTAAACTCTTATAATTCTGCCCCGATCTATTTGCAGTCAATTGAACGGGGACGCAATTATGATGTGGTATGTATCGACTTTAGCAAAACATTAAGCGAGTACACGAAAGACCTAATGAAAAAGTGAGGCTCATGGCATTAAGGAAGTGTTTTAAGTAGTTAGGGCGTGGGGACAGGAAACAGCAGTGAGCATTAACGGCACTAAATTCGTTGGAACAACGTCACCGGTGGGTTTGGGCTCGTGCCAGATGTATTATTTATTATATACATAAGCCGCTGGTATCTAATGAACTTCTTACATGATAATTTGCACAGTAAGCACTAAAATATGGCGTGTGACTCGTGCAATAGGGCTCACCAAACTGAAGTCAGCAGTGCCAGTACGTTGAAAGGCTGGGTGAAATTCAATGTGAACAAATGTAAAAATGCTTAGTCTAGGAATCTGTCAATCACTAAGATCAATCTGAGAAAAATTTAGGGTAACAGTCGATGAATCTTCAGCTAGAGTAAACAATGTGTATTTGCTCGAAAACAAGGCTAATAAAAGAGTATGATTTTTGTGCGTGGGTTGAATAATAGGATATCTAAATCCTCTCTTGCAGGGACCCTACTTGGATTACAGTTCAATTCTGGTCACTGTATTGGAAGTGGATGAATCCTTATGGGAAGAATCTGGGGGAGAATGACAAGGCATTAGTAACTGTGAGTACAGAGACAGGTTACATCTGGTGCTCCCCTCGAGGCGATATGATAGAGGTGTGTATAAATGAAGTCGGGGCTGAACAGGGGACATTGCAAGAATTACTCTGAAAGGCTATCAACCGAGACGAACTCGTAACAATGGTTTAGAAATTAGACAAATTTAGATTTCGGCGTAGAAGCGGGTGACACTGGTTGGAAACAAGTGGTGGATGAATGGAGACAAGTTACCGATACCATCATTAACTCAGGCACGGATAACCTAGCACAGGATGGATGGATATATGAGCAATAAGGGTTGGGTGTAAATGGACTGCCCAATTGTTACTGGGCCAATAGGTAGCTACGGTTTCTCAATTCCTTGTGTTCCTTGTCATTTGAGTCTGTTCTGAATCAGTCCAGTTCGGTCAGGTCAGGTTAAATTCATTAATTGGTTGGTCAATTGATTTAAGTCGTTCAGGTTGGGTTAGGTGAATCAGATAAGTACTGATGCCGTTGTGACGAATCTCTTTACAGCGCTGCCACATTGTTCGTTTGGTTTACCGTTGAGGCTGGAACTGGAGGCGACTGTACACTGGTATTGTAAACTGACGTGACGGAAGAACAACGTCATCTAGGGTGACGGAAGGTGGCAGCGTCACCTAGGAGTGTGACGGAAAATAGCGTCATCTGGGTGAAGGAAGCGTCACTCCAGGTGGCAGGTATCACCTAGAATTGTGGAAGAACAGCGTCACCTAGGGTAGCGACGGGAGAGAAACGTACATATATATGAAACATGTGTTTAGAATAGATTGCGGTGGCTGTGATAATGAGTTGTTTGTTGTCTAAAAGAGTCGTTGGTTCGCACCTAGGAATGTCTAGTCCCCAGCTACCAGATGTGTGCATTAATTTCCAGGGTGGTATTGGCGATCAGGTCAATTAAACCTCTGCCTTTCATGTACTCTCATCAGGTCTATGTACACGCTGAAACCCAAGTATTTAACAATATATACACATGTGTGAATAGTGATCATCATGTTATTGTGTTGTGTGTAGTGTTGCTTGATATAAACCATGCAAATAATTAAATAACTTACACCGTCGATGCTGTATACGGATTACTGTATCAATTTACTTCACCCCATTCAGTGACTTTAATGGCCAGAATCCGCTCGTTATTACTGGCATAGTTGAAGGCCTCCACCATGGTGTATGCAGCGATCACATACCGTGGGTTCTAAATTCTCAAACCTGTAATATTGACTATGTGGAGCCAGTAGAACAACAATTGCGGCACCTCTTGTAGTCGAATTTGTTGAATTTATTTTGTTCGGTATTTCTCTCCTGGCGACTTCTCGTGGGTACTGAGTGGCGTGGCGAGAATTGAAAGTACCAAAGGCAGCGAGACCACTTTTAGCATTATCAGGACAGGTTTGACCACATGACCGGAGCGGTGGTGGGGAACTTCATCAATTCATGGCACAGCTAACAAGTGGCGATTTTAGAACTGACATTGCTGTCGTGAGCAGAGTAAAAGAGCTTTTGCTCAGCCTCTACAGATGGCGAGGGACATATCATCGCCAACAGCATTCAAAACTCTTTCTGGGGGCCTAGAAACCATGCCTTGCTTCCCTGTCTTCCACCACCTGTAGTGAAGAGGGGTGAAATTTCTGGCTAAAAGCTTCCAGAGATATAGGTTCCTTTAAGTGTCAGAGTTTCCTCGGTTTGTAATGATTTTCTTCTTCCTCATCACTGGAAGAAGAGGGAACAAGGAAGAAGTGGTAGTGGAAAAAGGTGAGGGGGTGAAGGAGGCAGGAGAGAGAGAGGTGGGGAGAAAGAGTGGGAGAGAGGCAGAGGAGAAAATTAGGAGGGAGGAGGAAAGCAGGAGGAGAAACTAGAAATAGGGATGCTTCCTTTTCGTGTCCTCTGTCCTCATCATCGACCTTTAAAATGCATACCTGATATCAAACACTGTTTACACTGCTGTCATCCCGACCCTTCGTCTTTTCTCGTCCTCGACCCTTCTTCCCTCTGTATATTCACTAAGGCCTTGTCTTTTCGCCAACCATGAGCACTTGCCTTTTATGCCAAGTCCATCAGCCGTTTCTTCCTCAGTCTCATCCATCAGACCCTTATTTATACTGTCTCGTCCATCAAGCTCCATTATCCAATGACCACCCCGTCTTTTTAATCATTTCATTTGAACCCTTCAGTTGTGACAGTAATTTCAATAATATTGTCATTGGCCAATGTTATATAGGTCCATTACTGGCCCTTGAATCCAGAGTGATCACTGGCTCCCTTTAGGCTAAACTCTGATGGAAGCTTTTCCACCGCTTGAAATATTCATAGTAACCAGTAAGTACTAGTTTACTTCATCATTATTAACCTCTGAAAAAAGATAAACAGGTTGGAACTGCTGGGTGAAACAAGACTGTGGAAGTGTTTGTTGTGATGAGATGGTGTTGTGGTTGTGATGGTGCTATAGTTATGATGGTGTTGTGGTTGTGATGGTGTTATAGTTATGATGGTGTTGTGTGGTTTGTGATGGTGTTGTGGTTGAGGATGGTGTTGTGATGATTGTTGTGATGAGATGGTGTTGTGGTTGTGATGATTGCCTATAGTTATGATGGTGTTGTGTGGTTGTGATGGTGTTATAGTTAGATGGTGTTGTGGTTGTGACGGTGTTGTGGTTGTAGTGGTGTTATTGGTTGTGATGGTGTTGTGGTTGTGGTGGTGTTGTGGATGTGATGGTGTTAAAGTTGAGATGGTGTTGTGGTTTGTGGTGTGGTTACTGTTGTAGTATTGTTGGGGTGGGATGTTGTTATAGTTGAAGTTGTGTTGCGGTTGTGATGGTGTTGTGATGGTGTTGTGGTTGGTTTGGTTGGTTAGTATTGATTGCGATGATTATTTATAGTTGAGATGGTGTTGTGGTTGTGATGGTGTTGTGGTTTATAATGGGTTTACTGTTGTAGTAAGTATTAGAATTGTGATGGTGTTATAGTTGAGATGGTGTTGTTGTTGTGATGGTGTTGTGGATGTAGTGGCGTTGGTTGTGATGAATTGTTGTGGTTGTAGTGTGTTTACTGTTGTAGTATTGTTAAATTGTGATGGTGTTATAGTTGAGATAGTGTTGTGGTTATGATGGTGTTGTGGTTGTAGTGTAGTTACTGTTGTAGTATTGTTAGAATTGTGATGGGTGTTATAGTTGAGATAGTGTTGGTTGATGGTGTTGTGAACAACTTCGTTATGTAATTTCCAGCTCCCTACTGGCGCTGAGACACAGTGCAGGTCTGCAAGAGCTAGGGGTACATCTCATCAGTAAAGAATCTCTTCATCGATGTCGCAGTGGTGGACAGGTGAGACAGATACCGAAAGTGGGCAGCATTAGAGAGGTAGTACCGTTAAGCTGGATGAATGGGTGGGTGTGGCTGAACCAGGGGCAGACTGAAAGGAATAATCTGGAGTTTCACCTCAGGCAGTGTGCATATCATAGGTGTTCCAGGATCTCCTGTAAGTTGCATCGATGTGAGTGACAAGAAGGGTGAGGTCGACTGCATACTGAAGACTTTGTTCCTGCCTGAGTCGCCTTATTTTGATAAGACCTTCATCCGTACTCGATGTCCACCCCCGCCGGCTAAATTGGCACTAGCACGAGTAGGGAAGACAGCCAAAAAATAGAAGAGAGTTGTTGCCGTACACATCCTTGTTTTATCCCGTTTGGATGGGGAAGAACTCAGACTGGGTGCCATTCTGCAGGACACTGCCATTCATGCCGTCTTGGAGTTGCCTCACAATGGCGATGAGATTTGGTGGGCAGACAAACCGATGAGGGTCCACCAGAGGGCTTTCCTGTTGACCGAGTCAAAGGCCTTGGTTAAGTCGATAAATGCTATGTACAGCTCACGACGCTGTTTTCTGCACTTTTCCTGTATGTGGCGAGCAGCAAAGATCATGTCACAGAAACATGAAGGTCTGAAGCCTCAGGTAGAAGTCTGTTTAGGAGGACCAAGGACATCAGCGAGATCCGCGGTAGTTGCCACAGTCTGACCGGTCTCCTTTGTTCTTATAAATATCGACGAAGGAGGCGTCTTTAAGAGCTTGGGGGATTTACTCCTTTTCCAAATATTCTCCAGGTGAGAATGGAGACGACTGGTTAAGCAGAAGTCCTCCTGCTTTATACACCCTGTCTGGGATTCCATCAGGCCCTTAGGCTTTTTATTTTTCATCTGTTTGATGGTAGTTGTTACCTCATCCAGGATGGAGGATAGCTGAGGTGGGTCATCCTGATGCTGAGGCACCTGTTGGGTAGTCAGGACATCCACATCGGTGTTTCGGTTGAGCAGAGATTTACAGATTGCCCACGAGGGCTAGTTTATTGGGCACCCCCACATCCTGTGCAAGGTGAAGCGCAGAAGCGGTTACAGTGACCAACTGGGAAGCATGCTTGCCTTTATGACTTATGCATTAAGGGCGTAAAGGCATGAATGGTCATGGGTTTTGTCAGCAGAGAATGGTAGTCTCTTTCCCGTGCAGAAGAATGCCTTCTTCATCTTTAATTAGGGAGTTACCATCGGATGAACAGAGGAAGGCTGTGCCAAATGTGATTGGTCCATAGAATGTTTTAGGAATTAAAAATTCGCATTTCCTCTGTTGATCTGCAAATTTTGTGTTTCACATGCTTTATTTTTAAACCAGTTATTCTTTAGATTGCAAAGTAGGGGTGACACTCCTCTCTCACCACACAGTCTAAAAGGCGATGCTCATAACTACCTTCTTGCCCACCTTGGTAAGTTACAATAGGTTAGGTTGGTACACTGAACCGGTGACGTAATGCCCAACAACCTGATAAGTACAAGTACAGGCGGAGGGAGGAAAGGAATAAAGATAGAGTGGACCTTTACAGAGCTACATCAAACGGAGGTACAGTAGCATGCTGAAACTGGGAAAGTACTGTGTGTGTGTGTGTGTGTGTGTGTGTGTGTGTCTCACCTTGTGGCTGGTTGAGGGAACGAAATTTTGTGCATCTGATTTTTGTGTCTGGATTTACTGATTTCATGCAGGAGGGATCCCTATCATGTGGTGTCTTGCCTGGAAGGAGAGTTGGCAATGAATGGTTGTCAAGGGAAGTTGGTGTCAACGGCCGTCTTGACAGATACAAGCCAATATCAGTCCCATTCATTGACAGCTGGGACAACTTTTACGAGAAGGGACCTTATGCTAGGGACCCTGGCTGGCTCTCTCGAGAGGGCAGATCAAAAGATGTCGAAGTTTTTAAAGTGCTAGGAGAACAAACGAGCACGGAGTGGAGGAGACTGCAGTGGGAGCAGGTAAACAAAGTGAAAGATTACAGGAAATAGTGTTAGGAATGATGACAAAACTAAATTAGGCAGGAGTTAAAACCTAAACACAACAAAGAGAGGACTCAGAACACGACTAACTTAAATGTCTACTACGCAAACAGTAGGAGTATGAGACAAAATGGATGAAATCAGGGCGTTGGTATGTACCGAAAAAATCGATATAATAGCATTCACGGACACATGGATAAACCCAGACTCACGTGAGTTACCTATCGAATACCAAATTGCAGGTTACAAATTATTCCATACCGATAGGCAGATTAGGAAAGGAGGTGATCACGAGCTGAGGTTGACGAGCCCCAACAATTTAAATAATGAATTACTTAATGCACAAAGGCATAACATACCATACAGAAAACTCAGATCAAACAACAATGACCCTAAGGCTGCATTTACACCAAGCCAGTCAAGTCAAGTCGTCAAGTCATGACTCATCGTGAATCGCTACTCTAATGTACATTTACTCCAATGTATATTCTCAGAAACCATTCTCCAGATGAGTCAAGTCAAGTCACGTCGCATCGTGTCAGTCAAGTCACAGATGGGGTTGGGCCCATTTTCTTCATCAGTCACGCCGAGTCTGCAGTGGTGTGTACATCATGCAGGTTGACGTCCTGATAAATTTAGTTCAAGAGCGTCCTGCTATATATGATCCCACTGCACGTTGGTAGTTAGTAGTCATTTTCCTTATGAAGACCCAGTCAAGTCCACCAGCTTTTGAAGTTTTAAATGTCATCCTAAAGAAATTGTAGAATTTTTCTTGATGGTTCACCAAGTCTGGGAATAAATGACTGAAGCTTCCAAAATTGGGTCTTTTGGTGTTGAGTTCATCGCTCCAGATTCGGGTCCTCCTCTTGCGCTTACGACGCCGAATCCACAACAAAACAGCTAATTCAGCGAGAATATCGTCCCATCCTCCCGAAATCAGTCTGGGTACCCGAGTCCTGATTGACTCGGATTGACTCAGTCGGTGTGAACGGAATGAATCAGTCAAGTCAAGTCAAATTACTTGATTGACTTGACTTGACTTGACTGGTTTATGTAAATGCAGCCTAAATGTATAAATAATTATTTAAAGAATATTATTGGACAAAGGAAGGCTATAGGTAGGAGAATAAATCGGTGAAGTTTACCTCCGAGATTATTGTAAAGTATTGGCCGGTAGGGTTAAGACCGAGATAAGAAAAGCCAAGAGGAACAATGAACTGAAGGTAGCAAGGAGGCGAAGTCAATCCCAAGGATTCTATCTAATGTATCAAACTAAAACACGAGAAAAGATTGGACCAATACAGTCAGATACCGGCGAGCTAACTGATAACTACGGAGAAATGAGCAATAATCTGATTAAATATTTATCAACAGTTTTCACCACTGAAAATTTAAATATGATTACCGAGGACCGACTCTATACAGAGATAGCGGAAAAATAAATTGCGAGATAGT